>NC_079562.1:14218750-14523125 GCF_015846415.1 Triplophysa dalaica
TCTGAAGTCACCTCAGACTTGGGCATGACCCTGCAGGGCAGTGTTAGCACTGGTCCAGAATGCCCTCTAGTTTCGCCACTCGTCTCAGAAAAGCCTGTGGTTATTATAATCCACACAGCGGTGCTCCATCTGCCATCAATATCTCCCTTTTTCCCTGCAGGCAACACGCTGGCTAAATCTCCAGCTGTTCGCCTCTCTCTTCTCCTCAAACACACTCGGGAAGGGCATGAGAGGGTACTTCACAGTGTGTACTGCTAATTGCCTGGTACGCCCAGTACAGAAAGATACAATGATGGGAGAGACATTTGCAGGTACTGTATGTCAAAACTAGGACATATTCTGCCGCCAAAAAAACGTCTTTGATCACTGTACAATTGTACAATAGCACTTAACCATATTTATTAATTCAATAACATGCATAATAAGACTGGGTGTATTTGCGTCTGCATATCACACACACGCATTTTACTTCAAATCTTTTATCATTCTTTTGAAGGTAAAGCTTAAATGCAATAATTTATATGAAATTAGTTTTGTACAACCAGATCTTTGGAGGTTAACTGACATAATTATACACCTCTAAACACTTTTAAACTCACATTTAAACTCTTTTGCGTACCTAATGAAACCTAAATGCCCATCTGTTGGTCCCGTCTGCTTTAGTGTAGCTACATTACACAACCTTCATTACCTGTCAACATTGTCTGCATCTATGTCAGTGAGAGGGGAGAGCCTCTATGCTACCTGTATTTGTTTCTCTGTTGTTGTTTGCGGGTCACTCTGGGTTACGGTTATCTGTGGGACAGGTGAATGTTTCACCTGCCTCGCTGTTGCAGGAGTTGAGTGACACTGTACCTGTGTTGCATGGCATCATTTTACACTACCCTGTGGTTGGGCCAGTTACCTGGGACACAGAGGTTCCTATAGGTTTGGTTTACTAAACACAGCTTTTTTGAAAGACTTAAATTATAGTGACTCTGTAAAAAAACATATGTGCTGAGGTTAAAACACAAGATTTTTTCCAGCAGTTTCTGTATAGACCTCTTCGTATGACGTTAACAACACTGGTTCAAAGGTGGTCCAAAAGAACTTCCTGTTTCAGTTTTGAGCAAAATACACCTAACAGACATGTATAACCGATTTAAATTGTCAAACACATACAGTATTTAAGATGTAATCATACATGTAAGATTTAAAAAGTACTAATGATAAATAAAGTATTTATCGACCAGAGTTTACATTTTGCAAAGTGGTCTATAAAAAAGCTTTCAAATCTTTCTATAGTAAAAATTACATATACAAATCAAATACAATGTTGAATATGTATCCAAATGTGACTAAAGCCTCTTATCATTATCTTATTTGACTCATTTGTCATAATTCCATGTTATTTAAATGTGTACACTGTTTTAGTATCAAGGGAGACCAAGAGTCAGTGATTTAATAGGAGTTGCACATATTTATTACCAATAAATGTATTACTTCTCTCAAACCAGCAACCAGTCATTTCTACTGAATTGTGTGCCCAGCAGTGACGTGCAAATGGCCGGCAAATAGCACGACTGTTACAAATACGTACGTTTGTTCAGATCTTTGGAGTTTAAAAGAGCTCTGTTAGTGACCTCGGCAAGTCCTGCCCTTGAGCTTTGTGATCTCTTGAGATGAACATCTGCCAAGGAGCAGCTTCAGAATGATCTGGGAGAGTTCATAGTGCTGTACATTTTTTACAGAGCAAATTATTAGAAATTGGCTCTTGCATTGCTCCAGAAATCTCTGCGATCACCTTCTCTTTCACAAAGAAACCCATTTGCTGTGATGTATATTAATACATTCTCAAATGGTTCATACAAGACCTATGAGTAAATTTGACCTTTGAAGGTTCTATCATTTTGACTGTACCCTTGGAAACTGTAGGTGTAAGTCTGGGTTGTCATGTGACTGTCTGTTGTTGTGTGCGGTTTCTGTGGTTACCGGGCCGGTCAACAGCCGCGGTGGTGAGACAGTGGTCTGTCCAGGGAAAAGTGCTGAGTCAGAGTTCCCACACACCCAGTCTACGGGTCGGTTCCCTTCAGAGTAAACAGGACTCCACCGCTAGAAAACGTGACCATAATAGCATGCAGCCTGTAACAAGAGGGAACCCCACTGTAGAAAAAGCTACTCAACCACCTATCCTTCAGTCAAACATCCCAAAACAAAACTGTTGCCACAGGCATCTCCCATAGCAATGTGCGGATGTCTGATAACAAACACGGCTTGGTGTAGAATATTCAATTAGTCTACAGTGAAACCCTTTCCAAAATCCAATGGGATAATTGTTTTCTTGCATTTTTTCGCAGTTGGCTCCAAACCTAATTTTCCGATTTCTTTTTGTCACACATTTAACCTTGACCTTGTAAACTGTGCAGGCTAAGTTTAAAAAATGTTTAATTATGAAATTATTTTTACATTTATGGTGTTGTAGAAATGTTTTATGAATCTCACATGAACACTCAGTTCTCTCAAAAACATTCACAATCTATCATATTGTTGTTGATTCCTATGTTTGTTTACATTTGTTTGATAAATGAGGCCCAATGTGTCCTTTGGGTAATGCTGGCTGTGTTTATCATTTCTTATTCTTCAGTTAAAGCCATTTCGAAAGGTGGATAGTGGCGCTTTTAACCTTGGTTTATGAAAACCCATTTTGAACAAGGTTAGCACCATTTGTGCTAGTGATGCACCAATGTATCGGCTGCCAATATTAATCGGCCGATATTGGATTAATTTACCACCATCAGCAATAGCATGAAAAGGCTGATACCGATGGTTTATTAGGGCGCTTTGATTTGCATGAAGCGGAAAACAGAACCAAGAACCAAACACGCCAGAAAGTACTGCTGAAAACCTGCATGAAGTTGGCCCCCCTCCCAACACCAAACATTTTTTTTACAAAATAGCCTCAATCGTTTGTGCTCCATTTGTTCTGGTTTGTGCTGTAAAATAATTTGATTGTGCTGCTTCAGTTTTTTAGATAATAGAAGAATAATTTTAGGTCATTCGGAGGTCACTCATCCCCCCGACATGCTCCAAAACCACTGAAAAAAGTCCCGCTTGTTTGTGCTCCGTTTGTGCCGCGAAAAGTTGCATTTGAGCTGCTTCGGTTTTTTTAATATTAGACCTTGAATTATAGGCGATGAGGTCATCAGCCCACCGACATGCTCCGAACTCTTCCAAAATAGCCTCAATCGTTAGTGCTGTAAAACATTGCATTTATGCTTCTTTTTTGTGCTTCTGTGTGTTTTTTATATAATAAAAAATATAATTGGTCATTCCGAGGTCACTCAGTCGAACTGCCGACTTTCTGTCAAGACTAATATAGTTCTTCAATAAATAATTATCTTCTCTTCATGGGTTCTCTTGTCTCTTTCTTTATTTACACGGAGTCTGTAAACAGGTCTGCTGAATGAAATTCAAATAGTGTTATGAATAGCGCTAATCATTATTTAGCTGCTGGTTAAATATGCAATCTGCTTGTTCTACGTGTTTTCATATTGTATCTTTATCTTTTTAACTTACATTTACATTTAGGCTTATTTATAGTCGTGCATCTCTTAAAATGTTAAATGGATCCAGTTCATGTTCAATAAAATAAAGTGAATGCAGAAAGACTAGCTAGTATTGTATAGTACTGTACGCAATTGACCCATATCGGTATCGGAATCGGCCAATAGTTGTTTGTTACAATCAGTATCATCCCAAAAAATTGGTGCATCCCTAATTTGTGCATTCCCTAACAAATGCAGTGTTAAACTACGTGGTGTTAGAATGTTACGTTGTTTAGCAACAGACAACCAATCATAGCTGACTCGACTGCTTACCTCATTAAATATTTGCACGCTTCAAAGTTCCCAGAAAGCATCCTAAAAAATGTTTTAAATGTGTACACCTGAAAAACAGGATTACTCCTCCTAGCGTGATCAGCGTGAATCACGACACAAGATATCCTGGTATTATATTCAACAAAAGTTTTATGAAGATTGACACGGGCCGGTCCAGCAAGCTGAAAGGTCCACCCGGTTGCACTAAAAACTCCTTGGAATGTATTTATTACATGAACATCCTGGAATACAGGAAAAATCTATTCCAAAGAAATTTGCTTTGCCTTAATGTGTTAGCACATTCTGCTAAGCTTTCAACGTGTGATATCCAAGCAATCCCAGATATTTTGAAATCCAGGAATTAAAAAGGTCATCCAAGACTCTTATCTGGAATTGAGTCATTGAAATGAAACAGTAGTGCGGGATGGGTCACAAACTTCAAGCAGCTGACTGATTTCCAAATCTCCAACTTCCCCTGCTAAAATAGTCTTATGCCAAAAAATAAACATTGCACTCCGAAAATAGCCAGATGCATTCAAATCTAACATTGCAAGGTAGTTCACAGATATATTTAGTAGGGTGTGGGAGAGAGAGAACATGTTCTGTCCACAACAGTACAGTTGGGTTGTTGCCAACAGTCTGTGCGGCACAGTACAGTACGTCTTGCCGTCAGGAAACAGCTATAAATATCAACCAAGAACAGCATAATGGCTGGAAGACAGCGGCGGTGTTTCTAGAAGAGGGCGTGTTTGTTAATGTTGCTAGACGCTTCTGTGTTCACTCCGGGTGTCCCTGGGTGATTCTACGCAGTTGCATGTATCATGCACGCATTCGCAGAAGGGTTGATCTAAAATATTTATTTATCGCTATAGCAATGTATTGTTTGCCATGTGTAAATGCGTTCAATAGAGATCGGCAAAAAGTAGTCATTTTGCACTCTGAACAGAGAACAGTGAACTACTTCAGTCCTAGTGACTCACATGTTGATTTATGAGATTTTTAAAAGAGTTCAACATAAGTTCCAATAACATGTTGTGCCTGGCAGAACTGTCTGAATGACCAGTTGGTCGGCCTGTACTGTTTTAGCTGTCAGTGTCTGTGATTAAATAGAACGCGGTGACCTAGAATGAGTTCAAGTTTACAAGTCGCATGAAATAAAAATTTATAGAAAACCATCCTAAACTCAGCAGCATCATGTCCCTCGGAAGCTATAAGATATGCACCTGCAAAACTAACAGTATTGCAGCTTGTTTCTTTGCATTTCATCTTTCAAATGTAAAACAGTACATTGCAAAACTCTATCTTGACCTATATCTTATGTTGACTTAAAAATGCTACTGCAGTCAACAGACACCTGCAGGAAGAAATGCACCCCACCCAGGAGCACGCAGAAATATCAAGAATCTTCTAGTACATTTGACAGCAAACATCCTAATCTGACAGCCTGCGGCTTGTTCTTTATGAAACGCGGGGCACACCGTGAATTCCTGACACAGGAATGGAATGTCTCGACTGAGTTTTCTCCAACTGTGGGATTGGTTCATTACTTGAAATAAATGGTACGCAGAAGCACATCGAGTGCTTTGATGTTCTTTTCTTTTGTGTGTGTATGTGTATCTGATACAGACTCTACTGCCACAGGCAGAAACACGCTGTGCCCTGTTTTTCCATTCGGCTTCTAAAACAAAGAGCCATATACTGAACCATATCTGGGGAAAAGGAAAACAGAAAAGTTATTTTCTAACCCTCTTCTTCGGTTTTTCATCTCTCTCATACACAGACACACATTATTCTTTTATGTTGATAATATTTTCCTCTATGCGGGTATAGACTAATACCACTCACTGCTGCAGTCCATCTTAGCTTGCAAAATGCATGCACAAAACCATGCACTAGCCATGCTTACTGCAGATTTCGGTATATTTTAAGAGTCTGAATCTAAAGCATAAACAGAAATCTGCAGTCAGAAGTCTTTTTCGTGTGCATGTGAATGTATTTGTATGGTTTAACCTGAAACTGCAGAGACATTGAGGTGAAACCGGCAACAAAAGATGACCCCATTACACACATAGCATGAGGTGCACATGCTTTTTTTCCCTGAAGGGATATTTTCTTGGAAGAGGTTTAAGAACATGTCGTTCACACAGGTATATTAAGTCTTTGCAGATAGAACAATTTGTCATTGCAAGCATAGATTTCCATGTATTACTTTAAACTGAAGCGTGTCACTTTTGCTGATACAAATACAAAATAATGTTATTTAAAACGTTTCCTCAATGCTCCCTGCATCTGCCGTTGGTCGGTCTAACAGGTTATCTGAACGCATTGCATTGGTTGAGCCAGTGTTGCTGTGTCGTACTGATCTGATCGCTCAAACAAGCAAAACGATGTTTTGATAACATTGTTGAGCGTACACACTCCTGAAAGTCCCACTTCAGCTATCTTGGTAATGCCCTCGGGCGGCTATTTTTCATGTAGTCATGGCAATTCCTTCCCAGCTGTCAAAACATCTTGATTTCTTTACTAAAAAGCTTACAATATATTTGCGGGATTGTTTAAGCGAATGCCTTTTCATATCTGCACATGCATGCATGTATATTTTCATGCATTTTGCATAGGCATCACATGCCGTTTTGACACCAGTAGGCTATATGCCAAATAGCACATTTGACAGATGTCCCAAAATAAAACACAGTGTACAGCCCTACTCTCCCATTAAATAAGAACGCTTCCTCTCCAAAACATTGCACAATTGTGGCCTATGCACAGACTGCGGTGGTCGGAAAGCCCTCCCTTCCATGTTGTTTTGGCTGATACCTGCCGTGCGACTGGCCGAGACTGGATGATTGTAACCTCATGCCTTTAAATGGAACTTAGTGGAATAGGAGAAGACAGAACGTTCCAGGATACAGTGAACTTTATTTACTAGGTCTGGTGCGGGCATGCAGGCACTAAGGGAAAGGACAGCGAGAGAACTGCACATCAGAGCGACCGTGCTCATTATACGTTTTTTTGTTCAAAATCTGTGCAGCCAGTCGTTAATTTACTTTAGATGAACAAGATGTCTTTTTGCATGGCCAAGAGATACACAACATGTTCTGCTGTTCACACTGACTGTTACATTTTCACATTCATAAGAGATCATGTTGTCTAAAATGTTACTGGCAATAAAGTAACAGACATTATTTACCGCCTGGATTTGACAAAGTATCATGCATTTAGGAGCACAGAAGGACAAATTGTTTGTTTGCATGTGGAGACAATGGGAGAGTGCCTTTTGCGTGCAGAGTGGTGTGTCTACAATGCAAATTGCTCAGTGTGTTAAACATTTAAGTGGTGCAGTTAAAATAGTGTTGTCTTACTGTAAAAAATGAAATATTATGCAACGCAGTTAATGCATTCTGCAACCACCATAGCTCACATGTCTGCACACTTGTTTGCCTGAAAGTTTTTTTATACAGTACTAAATGTACTAAAGCCATTGACTGGAAAGCTTTGCGAAACACATAACCGGTCGCCGGAGCACGTGCCAGTTTAAACTATTAACTCCTGTCACAATGACCTCTGTTCAGCTCTGTTGTATAGAGAGAGAGTGATAGAGCTGGAATTTAAACGAGTGCGGATCGGCCTGTTTGGAGAATGCTGAAATCAGCTTCCACGCACTGGACTCTGATCAGAATGTGCTGGTGAGATCACTTGCTCCAGCGATCCTGCATTCCTCCCGTGTTCTGTCAGTGCATTCCAGACAGGGATGCAGGGACGCCTGACTGGTCACACTTCAGCTTATCGTGGCAGTGTTCTGACTTCACTATACCATAGACTGGACTCAGGTTGTGTCACAATACTTAAAATAGAAACACTAAAAGCTTTTCTTTCCTTCTCTTAACCCTGATGGATTTATATAGGTGACAGACTCTATATGGCCATGGCCCTGTGTGCATGATCTCAACTACATGCAACTACGTCTGTGCATTGCACAAATGTATGGGAACATCACAGTGTTAAATAAATTCGATTAATCAGCAAAATATATATTTTGATGAAATATTATAAATATCAATATAGTATATCTCGGTTAATTTTAAGTATTATATAATAACATATTACGAGAATTTTCCTGTTACTTAAACCAGTACTTCAGTTACTGACCAGTTGCGTATAAATGCATGTATTAACTCATACTTTTTTAGCAATAAATACAAAAAAAGTTGAAAATCTCTTAACATTATGAGTAGGTGATACTTTTGTCTTTGTAGTCATGCTGTCGGATGCGTGAGAATGAGTCACATGAGCAGCGCACAGCAGCAGCTGAGGCGGGTGGATCATGAGAGCGCAGCGGGACTGTCCATCTGTCTGCAGCGTCGCGCCGCGCGTTCACAGCTGTTTAACCTAGAAATCCCGAACCCGATTGGAGCGATAAGCGTTGTTTAATCGACGCCCAGCCATGAGGATTAACGTCTGTATAATAAGTGCAAGCAGTTCGACTTTATGTGGCGCTGCGCAAACCGATCGACGTGTGACATAGAAATAGCGCGAGAGCGCAGCTTCAAATACGTGCATCGGTTTGCGCAACGCCGCATGAGGTCAAATAAGCCCGACGAAATTGTATTGTGACGATCCTCGACCATTGTGTAATGTGGATGATAACGAAATGCGTTATGTTGTTCTGTCTGTGTAAGCACGAGGCTTTGGGGGGTTTTGCATTGCGTGTCCCTGGCTGCTGGTGATCTGAGATCAGACTCCCCCACGTCGTGATGCATCCAGTGAGTCGTGACCAGAGATCAGTTCCCACATCTCAACCCCTCCACCCCCTCTGATCTCCAGACTAAAACACTCCTGAAGTGACTTTCAAAGCAATGGGTCATCTAATCTGTTTGCATTGCAGCTTTGTTTTATGGAAGATAGAGTAACCAAATTTCTTGCAAAAGATATTGTTTTTTCACATTGCCAGCATTGCTCTGCCGCTTTATAAGATGCTTAAAAGTTTTGATATGAGTATTTATTTTAGATAGTAAAAAGCATGCATGAAGTTGCATAAATGAGTGTCTGTCCCTTTTTCTTTTAGTATGTAGCTATACGGCATGAAATGAGAGTCAAACTCGGCCGATTAGTTGAGAGGTTGATATTTATTCTTGTTAAGCTACTGGCATGATACCAAGGCTCAGTTATGCAAGGCTTGTCAGAAAGGAGACCTTTAAGTGCCTCTTTAATTATATCTCACCATGTTCTTCAGTCCAAAAATAGTAGCCAATCAAATTCAATTACTTTTTAATTACATTTGTACATTGCATAAGCACGGGCAATAAATAGCCATGTCATAAGACTTTCATAAGATCTGCATTTTAAATGCTCTCAATTCGTTTCAAGTTCAGAGGTAATGCTGGCAGTTAGCACAGAAAAGAATTCAATGTGTCACTCAGTTTATGAGAACAAACAAATCGGTGGCTGGAGCACAAGGTCAGACATGTTGTGCAGTGGCTGTTGTGTCAGTGTGACCATGTCCAATTCCAGCTTGATACCCCCAACTCCCACCTATCTTGACCTCTTTAGCTATCATGCCAATAAAATGGCATAGCACACCAGAACAAACATTTAGTCATCGACGACATCCCAAGTCAACATAATTCTTCATATAAGAGTGATGTTGACATGAATATTGTGTATTCAGCATAGAACATTCCTTGGTTCCTTCACAGCGAAAACCAAGGTAATGTGGGAAATTCACACCTCAACACTCCTTCATTCCCTGCTAGATCAGCTTTCTGAGAGAACATTATCTGTCCTTCCTCCCTCATCTGTGGTTCTGTGTCTCTTTCCTGTAGGATGAGGGGCTCATAATGAAAGAGAGAGAGGTTTGAGCGCTGGCCTTGGATGTGCCTCCGCTCCCCATTCTTTATCTGGCCTCTGTGGGCACTCTGTGCCTCATTGTCATGCCGGTCAATGCTGAGTCCTGGCTGGCCGGTTTGTTCTCAGGTCTTGCCCTCTGCTGTGGGGTCTTTACCCGGACAATGTGCCTTTGTCATACGAGCCGTGTTCACTTCCTGGACCGCAGCCTCTCTGCTGGACAAGAGCGAAGACAAATTATTCCCATGTGAAAAATGCCTTACAGCGATCACTTAACAATTGTATTAAAATGCACAATAGATCTCAGGGGATTTTTCACTGTCTTCTTTCTTTATTAACGCAGCCAACTTCATTGAATGATTCGTCTTAGCCCGGTTAACACTCACACATTTATCTCCTCCGAAATTTCCGAGTTGTGCGGTCCACCAGTAACCTATCCAACTGCAAGACCGCCCACTGCAACCAACAATACAGCCATTTCCTCCAACGCAAAAGATGTCAGCGTTTGAGTTTTTGCTAGAAGTTGATCCTGCAGTTTCACACTCACTGACACCCATGTTGTTTGAAATTGACGGCCCCCCCGGATCACTCAGTTGCTGCAAATCACCTCTTGGTCTTTATGGCGCTTTTCAACGGCATGGTACCGTCTGGTTAAGTGCAACTCGGCTCGGTACAGCTCATTTCACTTCGGCTCACTTTTCTTTTCCACAGCAGTTTAGTAGCGCTTCAAAGTGGGTGGGGATTATAAACATATCGCCATTGTAAGCACGGCTTCTACTGACGTAGCATCCTTGTGACACGAAACACGCACAACACAGGAGTAATGCAGCATATCGATGGCGGGTCAGCAAAACAAAATACTGCTCAAATACCAGAGAGTTTGGTAAATCTTACAGCAAAGACCAGACAAAGATCATTTTTTGTGGTCGACGGAGTATACGGGTAAGCCAATGAAGCATTTAGCATTGCGTTAAGGGTCTCAATCTCTATTTTGCTGTCACAAAGCATATAACGAAATGCCAATATTACGTATTAAAATGCGTATGTGATGCAAATCCAATGGCGCTGCTAATGGTTCTCTCTGCCCAATCAGTGATCTGTTTGTAAATGCATCAATTTTGGTATCGGTACAGTACGATTGGAACCTCAACCAAGGTGGAACAAAACAGTATCCAGTGGAATCCTACCTAAGAGTGAGCTGTACCATGTCGTACCGTGTAGTTCCACGCAGTGGAAAGCAGCAGATACTCAAGGCCCAACTTAATACCACTGCTGCATTAGATTAATCTCCATTCAGAAGCAGATCATGTTTCCATGTAAGGCTAGAGGTTGATTTATCTAGACGAGCACCCGTTCCAGTGGAACATTCTCTGCTGGCTCTTTTCTAATACTCGCTTTCCAGGAAACAGGGGTCATTTGGTACTTTGCTCTTTTACTCCACACGCTGTGCGGAGAGAGAGACCAGGATCCTGTTTAGAGAAGATAAGGGCCAGTTTACAACTCTTCATGTCAGACACGCCGCTTGACCCGACTGATGGAAGCATCTCACAGCACGTCTGTGAATGTAATTGCATGCTGGAGAGCTTTCAATGCAGGCCTTGAACAAGATTATGATAGCAAATGCAACAAAAATGCCAAATGCTAAAAAATTGCCATTGGTTAGTAAATATTACTTGTGTGTTGGATCATGACATGATAATCACGATTCAAAAATCATCATATGAGAAAGAAAAGATTTTAATTATTAAATGCAAACCTTGAATCTATTGCAAGTAGCTTTGGATTAAAGCATGTGGCAGATGCATAAATGTATATGTAAATTAACTTCAAGTTTCATAAGAATTAAATGCTAGCAATCATAAATATTATAATAATTTTAGAGTCGGCGGACCATTACTTCACTTATACCACAGCTTGCAATTGTGCATGTTTGTGTGTTCATCTATTTTTAGTGTTATTGGTAAGAACTTGCTTATATCATGTTTTAAACAGCTATACGGTGAAGAAAATGAATCAACAATGTAAAAACACTGGGCTCAAGAATTTAGTGCTTCTCTTGTTTAGCCATGTCAGGACATTTATGCTCCTGGAAGCAGGTTTTAGATTAACTATCATATCCAAACAACAGATGTGGCTCATTTACTTACGCACTGTTCATACAGAGTTTTGTCAGATCAGAATGTCAACAGACATATTCAGCTTTTTGTGGGTTGTTGGCCAAAATGGTGTAACTGTGTTTACGATTTACCCTTTAGTAAGGGCATTCTGAATCTTGATGTGTCAGCTCTTGTCTATGGGAATTTCTCCTTGAACTTTCCTCAAAATATGATTTGCACAGCCAGCGACTTTGGATCTCTTTCAGCCCACACCATGGGTGCACTGTCAACACGGGTGTGTGGGAAAAGAGTTGGAAATGAGGGCGTATGAGAGATGAAAGAAAAAGATTAGATGAGAACGCCGACTCGGAGGAAGAATTATGTTTAATGGATGTACGACAGTAAAGAGCTTGAGGCATTGAAAAGGAGCTTGCACAAATAAAAATGTTCATAAAATGCCCTGATTGCTACTGGGGGATTTTCAGAACTTTAAGAGATGCTAAACTGGTGCAATGTCATAAACATTGTGCCAAATGAAAGTGGAGTTAAATGACTGAACTGAAACCAAAACTCAGGACAATTTCCTTTATATCACATTGGTTGTGAGCAGGCAAGTTTAACTGGGGACTTTCTTTCTTTCAATTTTTTCCTCACATTGAATGCAGAGGACTCTTCATCTGCAAGCTTCAACTGTTTCGAAATTCTCCAAATATTTCGGAAGTTTCGCTTACTAGACTTACAGGTTTCCTATGTGAACCAAATTCTGCTGTGACGCCCTGTTTGTTCAAGGTAATGTCATTGACGCCAGAAATCAGCCCTTGACCTGCTGCCTACGTTGATACGCTCAATCTCTGTTGCCGAGGGTGGAACAAGGCGTCAGTTTGCTCACGCTGTAAGGGAATCCCTCCCTTCTATTTTTACTAGGTATTTGAGATAATGACTGACATGTAAGAGATCTTAATTAGTACCCTCACAGTTTAAAGTGCATTAATGCTGATAGTGTAGTGCAGCTGAGCAGAGTTTACTTATGCACCACTGATAGAATTGCTCATACTTATGGGCTTCAACAAACTCCAATCCCTAAATGTTAAAATTAAATGCATCTCCCATTCTTCATCATTCATGCTGCAGACATGGTATCTCAGACGTTTACCTTGCAGACACAGGTGAAAAATAGACTCAAGTTGACAAACAGACAGAACTCTTTAAAAAAAAAAACGTTCTACAGGATGCCATGATGGAGGAACCATTTTTGTCTGAATGTTTCCATAAAGAACCTTTAACATCCACGGAAACTTTCTGTTTCACAAAATGCTGTTATAGAGAGAACCAAACGTGTCTTATTAGAACCACTGAGTGAACTAATAAGAACTATTTAGTGACGGGCTCTTTGTGGAACCAAATATTGTTCTTCTATGCATTCTAGAAAAAAATGGTGCTTTGTAGTATTAAAAGTGCTTCTTCGCTAGTAAACACTTTAAGTACTATATAGAGCCATATCTCGGTGCTTTGGAATGATAGAGGTACTATAAAGCACCGCTTGTGTATAAAGAACCAGTTACGCCCCTAAATGGTTCTTCAGCGGTTCTATATATCACCTCAGTCATCCCTAAAGAACCGCTAAAGAACCACCGAAGTCCATAGCACTTTAAGTGCTAATTTATTTATTGTAGCATCACTATGAAAAACTTTATCCATATCCTTGTAACTAACAACAACCATATAAACCACATGGAAGACCCTAGAAATCACCTAGAAGTTCTGTAGCAACAACATGAAACAACCCAGTAACCCCAACAGCACAATGCCTGAAAAACACCCTAAGAATTACCTAAAAACCTCAGAGACACATTTCGTCAACACCTGACACAATACCTCGGACTCCTCTTGCTATCCTTTTACTGTTTTTTTTTCTGTTTCTTTATAAAATATATATTGATGGTAAGTATTGTATTTGTGGTTTTATTTGTATTAGCTTTGTTCAATGTGTTAGGCAAACTACGGCCAGTTCTATGGCACTTGCACATTTCTGCCCTTTTGTTGCACTGATTGCTTCCTTTGTTTTGCCCCTTTGTTAGTTGCTTTGGTAAATGTTAATGTACCTAAATATTCTTACTGAGTATCGTTAATCTTGTCAAAACTTCCCATTTGTTGCTGCTCATACTATGAATATCTATACTGTATCTATGTCTCTGTACTTTCTCACGTGCCTGTGTGTGGTGTGGTGCGGGACATACTGTAGTTAGGAGGGTGATTTATATCAGCTGTAAAGAAAAACCGCTGACAGCTCTGGGAAACCCTTCCTCTTTCTCACTAGCACTGGCGGCAGCTGGAAAAGTGTGTGCGCGCGTGGAGCAGAAAGGTCCACCCAAACGAATGGCATTTGCAGTGGGAAAGTGGATGATCTGTACATTTAAGTCTTGTTGTTCACATAATGAAAACCCTTACTTAATAAATCAAGCCAGACTCACATGCCTGGGCGCAGCACGGTTCAGCATGTGATTCTAGTGAGGAAAGTATGTACTGCGTCCAGACCGTCCCTACAGTGCAGTATTCCCACACCCTACAATCAGAATGCTTTACCCTTGTGAAAGGGGTTTGCATGTGCTGTTGCCCATGTGCTGTGTTGCAATGTGCTTTTATTATAGTCTTTGTTATCAATAATTTCTTGTGATACTTGCACATGGCGCTTCAGCTCGCCGAACACACACTTATCGGTGTAATCTTAAGAATCAGTCAAGAATATTGTTGAAGAATTGCAATCTTAAGGCTAATTATTCTCTGCTGTAAGTCTTTGAGGGTCAGGACGGGGTGAGCAGCTCTGCTCCGTGACCCTCAGAGCCCCCCGTGTCGCCACTGGCTTCCTGTTCCTCCTCATTAAAGGACAGGACATGAAGGAGAGCAAGTGGGTGGAGAACACATCAGAAGAGGGAATCAAACCCCCCCAGCCTAGTTCCTGTGTTTCTTCTTCCTGTCCTCTCTCACACTCAAACCCACACACATGCATACACACATCATTGCTACAGGGCTTCACCTGATCTCAGCTGTCTCTTCACTGTAAACCCTTTGCTACAGGAACTGATGGTCCATCTGCCCCAAGCGTTCCTGGAAAAGGGGGTCCTACTGGGACCAGCACCAGGAACCAGCAATGACAGTGTCTGGGACAGTGGGATGATGCTCAATCATGGTTTGTTGAACAATGATAACTCAGAATACGATGGTGGCAAACAAGATCATTTTAATTATATACAAAAGAAAAACAGGACTGCGGTGAGTTTGGCTGTACAGTATAGCCGTGTGACAAACATGAAACCATAAACCTGTTTTACTTTTGAATGCATTGTGATTTAAGTGATCTTGTTTGGCATCATAGTTCTGCGTAATTGGTTTTTGTACTTCCTTTCAAAATCTGATCACAAAGTGGTCGTCTGACATGCATGTCACTAACAAACATGTTCACTTCACTTGATACGAACAGTAGACGCATTTTGTGACTCGAAAACTTTTGTATTTGCATTTGGAATGTAGCCTATGAGTACAATGTGAGTCAGAGAACCTGTCAAAGTGTGCAAAAGGTGTTTATTCATAATGCCCATGTGGCAGGATGGTTGGTTTAAAGGCATCACCCTGACGTTTATTCATCAGCCCTTTTAACCAAATGCTTTTGATGAGAACACTGATCGCGTGCTCTGCATTCTCAGTTGATGACAGTTATTAATGAACATGTGTGCGAAGCTTGTACATTATATTCTCTTTGCGTGCATGGGTTTGGCCCCATTGATCCACCTACAGGTGTACTTTAGTGGATGGGTTGTGGTGACTCATTCAGTTCCAGGATCCTGGGTTCGGGAACAGGAATGTACTTTCTTTATATAAACTGGTTTCAGTCGCAGGTTCATTTGTTTCTAGATCCACCATTTCTGCTGATTGAGAGTTTGAAGTTTCGTCATACATGTTTTGGTTAGAGAAACAATACCTTCGAAAGCAATGCAAAAAGAGACTACACATGAAATGAAAAATCTCAGATGAGCTCTCCATTATGTATCAAATGCTTATGTAGTAGACGGTAATGGACTTGATAGGAGAGCAAATAGAGACAGAGGAATACATTTCTGCTGCAGTTGCTATCAGTCCTGTCGTTTGTCAAGGGGAGATGATAGAAAACAACAGTTTACTGTAGTGTGACCTCTCACCTTTCACCTTTCATGACCAGCAGCTGTTCTCAAAGTGCCAAAATCTGCTGTTTGTAAACAGGTTTGCCATGAGAACGTTGCCTCTTTCATTATGGGTGTTCTGTAGCTCATGTTAGCTCTTTTCTAAGAGCTACATATCAAACATCTTCAGTTGCAACAGACTTCATAAACACATGGCAAAAAATTCTCAAGATTGTTTGGTGTGTCATTATCCATGCAGGTTTTTTTATATGGATAAATTCATCTACCTCACCAACACTCCCTCTTACCACACCTGAATACTTGTCATATAAACAGTCACCAATGCGAGTCTACAGAGCATTGAAAAGCACAGGATGCCCAGATAGTTTGACTTTTAGCCCAGATATATATGACATCAGTCATAAAGAAAAATGGCAGCTATTTTTAAACGGTTGAAATCATAAAACAGATGACCTCCACTTATGATTGCAGGCTTTTCATATTTATGCTAGATGATTTTTGACCTATCATAATTAGCGGTGTTTGCTTACTGCTTTGATGTAACTGTTTGCACTGGAGAACTTGAATGACATCAAATTGACAAGAGTAGTTCATTTTTTTTACATTTAAAATGGGATGGTAGTCCTATCGAGTATCCAGGGTATCAAAGAGGCAGCTCTTTCAAGTTGGGCCGGTATGAAACTACTTTTTCAAGATTCAAGATTTTAATTGTCACATACACAGTTATATAGAGAATATACAACCACCAGTGAAACATAGGTCAACGAGAACACTTAATAAAACATCATAGCAACACCCTAACCAACCAGGACACCCTGAAGTTGCATAAAAATGTGCTAACAAGAGTTTGGAACCCCTTAGCAAATACATAACATCATGGCAATCATAAAAATCACCGTAACAACCAGTTAGCAACACCCTAGTACCAACCAGAACACCTTAGAAACACCATAGGAACACCCTAGAACCTCTCCAAACAATATTCTAGCAACACCTAAGCAACCAGCCAGAGTACCCTAAAATTGCATAGCAATGTGCAGACAAGCATTAAGTACATTTTAGCAACTGCATCACATTCTGGCAACTACCAAAAAAACAAAAAACAGCTTTGCAACCCCCCACAACATCTTAGCAACACCATAGCAACCAGCCAGTGCACCATAAAATTGCATAGCAATTTGCTAGCAACCATTTAAGAGCATGTTAGCACAGCAATATCCTCTAAAAATTACCATAGCAACCCGCTTGTATCAATCTAGAACCAACCAGAAAACTCTAGTAACCATTAGAACCACTCAGAACTGCTAAGAAAATGCCTTGTAACCAGTGTTGGGTAAGTTACTCTGCAAAAGTAAATAATTACTAGTTACTATTTGCAATAGCGTAATTAGATTACAAATTACTCTCCAAAAAGTATTTATTTACTTGATACTAATTACTTTTTATATCCCATATCAACCTTGATTAGTTAAGTGATTCAAGGATAGACACACAACAGTTTTTAATTCGTTAAGAAAATAAATAGAAAATAAATAATATAAAACTACATAAAGTACTCTTATTAAGGGACTAAAGTAGTACAAATGTGATAAAGATACATTAATGCCTGCCTTTTAAAGTTGGACTTTGAATTTTAATGTCAATTTTACAATTGTATACATGCAATAGTCAGTTCAATTACATCAAAAGTAACTATAATTAAATTACAGAAAAAATAAGAGTAATCCCTTACTTTACTTTTTAAAGGGGTCATTTGGCTTAAATGAATATTATTGTTTGTTTTAGATGTAAGACAATGTGTATACATGATTTAAGGTTAAAAAACGCTGTATTTTCCACACACTGTGCATGTTTGTATCTCCTCTTTCCTCCGCCTCTCTGAAACGCGCTGGTATTTTACAAAGCTCATCGCTCTGAAAAGCGAGGTGTGCTATGGTTGGCCAGGTCACTAGTGTGTGGTGATTGGTCGAATACTGCACGGAAATGTAATGCCTCTTCAAATATTCGGAACATCAGGCTGCGACGGTACAATGAGATTTACAAGACCGCCCACTTTACTTGCGTGTAGATTTGGGCGGTATAAATCAAATCACTCCATGAACTGACGTAGATTTGTGGGGGTGTGGTTACACGAGGCATTTCAGGCAGGTCTGGGTGAGCATTCGTTTCTAGATAAAATACATCTTTTGTTCCGACACTTACATTTTTGCAATTTTACATGTCTAATACATGCATGGGCAACTTATAACACACCAAAGACAAAGAAACACACGTACTTCCGGCGAATGACTCCTTTAAGGGAAGAGGAATTAAACTAAAGTAACTAATTAATTAGTAGCTAGTTACACTTAACGCACGTAACGCACTTTCAATGACTCAAAACACTCTGGTGACTGCACAGCAACATGCCAACAACAGAACATCTCAAGATTGTGAAGATCGATTTTGCAAGCATGTCAGATCGGAAATACAAGTTTCTGCTCATTTCTTTGTTGGGTCGGAGCAGTGATTGTGCCTTTGTGATCCTAACAGTCAGTCACAGATCAGACATGTGACTCACACCTGCAGTTTACAGGAAGCCAGGGGGAAACTTACAGGGGTCTCTCTTTCATGTCTCTTTGAACATATACTCCCGTGCAAAACTTTTGTAGTGCACACACTTTTACTCATGCACCAGCTGCGGCAGTGAATATTCATAAACATGACTCAGTGACAACTTCTATCTGACACCTCTTTCATTTTAAAGAATTCGTGTGATCTGTGCTTGAGGCCACAACTGAGAACATTTATTTTTTCCTACACTAAAGCCCATGCTGGTGCTTCATAGTTGGAAATGGTCTATAAGGACTCTGGCTGCGCATCAAAGCTTACTGTTTATTGCAGACAGTCAGATTGAGTTTGATAAGGAGCTACGAGGCCCCCGTGAACAGAGTTAGTCACATCATTTTGTTTTATGATTTTCTTGTTTTAATGATTGCTATCTTTAGAAGCCATCTAAAGGCTTAAATATTCTCACAGCTGCAGTGTCAGTTGTGCTATTTTGAACTTTTCACCACAATGACAAAAGCTGAAACTTTTAGTTGGAGTTTGTTTATGAGATAACAGGAACGTTTGTGAATATAGTCCTCTCGTTTACTGAAGAAGAGAAGGAACTTTCACCAGATAAATCACCCGTTACTCATCTTCAACCACATTAAAAATGCAAAAAAAGTCTCACTAAGTCTCTCTAGAAAAGAAAGTTTGTCATCAATTGATCACTTTGGATGATCATGAGTCACTGGTTGGTGGCATATTCATAGATGGATGCCTAAGTATTGATCGATGACTTCATGTAGAATGGATAAATTATTGATGACCCTATTTCACTATCGCACATGTGTTTATTTAGGCAGACAAGCTTCACAAATCGGCAAAGAGCCTTGAAAAGAACATAACGCATAAATCTGATGATTTCGAAGGATCACATATCTCCATTAGGATGAAAATTCAGTCAGATCTGGAGATCGAGAAATATGGATGATGGAACTCGTTTCTGATATATTTGTTTTATTCACTTTGCTAAGGTTATTACTATTGGGCAATTCTGTGAAAATATCAACCTTACACAAATGATTTTACCAGCGGTTTTTACTATGGTAAGAGAACAGATTTTATCATTTGGTGGTACAAATACACATGTGAGATCTCTCTTCAAATTTGTAAAGCATTTCTTTTATTTGCAGTGCATAATTTTTCATAGTCAGGTAAACGTCATTTTAAGGATTGTCACATCCATAACGCCAGATATTCCTGGTTATTCCATGCGCCACATGTTCTATAAAGAGGCATTCCTTCTCCATTCATTGGGTATTGGGTAAGTTTATCGTCTCCCAAAAAACGTGTCCTTTTTTGTCACATCCGTAACGCATGTTTATTTCCCTTTTTTTAATATAAATATTTTTCGCAGACTGACATTTTTTCTGTTTAGACTCTATCAACAAGGGTTCAGTAAAATATAAACAGATGGTTCAATATAATCGTAACGCATTCATTCTCTGAGCATTTTAATGTCACATCCATAACGCTAAAATCACGTCCATAACGTTGGAATTGCCCTATTACTCTGTCTCTCTTGCTTTGTGTATGGGTCTGTTTACATCGTCATATGCTCGAGCATACGTGAGCACCACACCTATTCTAAGCATGCGTGATGTATTTGTTTGACGAATCCGATAGCAATGCAGCCGAAGCTTGCGTGTCTGATGAAAATAGCTTCAATAAAAGCTGATGAATCATTAGTCAGATGCTCCTTACATAAGCTGCCGGTGCTGTTTGTAGGAGGCGATGAGCCTGTTGTGACATGCGATTTGTTTTCTCTTGTCTGTTGCAGTCACTCTACTATCCAAAATTATAGCTCAAATTGCTGTGTTTATAAGATGCATGGTGTTTACTGAGGTGGCAATGCACTGTAAATAAATGCTTGCTTGCTTGCAACCGTGTTAGTTTAAGCCTGATGTTTACTAAAGAAATTGTAAAGACAAAAATGTGCAGGTGGCATTGAATAAAATGCAGATTCTGAGTTGAAATGCTGTGTGCACACATGCCGGAAGTGTTTGTGAATTTGCCCCTGACTCCTCAAATGAAAACACTCATTAGGTGTCACTTTGTATTTTAAAGAACAGTTGTAATGCATTTGCTGCGGACTCTCACTGAGACAGACGTTTGAGAAATCGATACAGGTCAGCTGAGATGCTGATCTGATGTCTGTAGCACAGGAAATCACGTCTGAACAGAGTCATTACTAGTGTCTGTGGTGTTGAGACCATGACAGAGACAGTTCAGACGAACATCAGCATTAGAGCTAAACAGGGTTGCTTTTTTTACCTTGGCAGTCTATATTCTGTTTACACCGTCTGGAAAGTCTCGCCCCTCAGCGGTCCTGGCACGGGTGTCTGGGTTTTCCCTTAGTGAGTCAACGCTGACTGATAAACTTTCTTTCTCCCCTCTACTCCTAGTGATATTTAACACGTTTTTTGCATCTCTCGCCCACTTTCTCAGCAGACCAGGGTGTGCCGACGAGGAAGGGAACGAGACAGACGCTAAAGTGAGTCGTATGGCTGAGCTGCAGTCTAGGAGACAGGGAGGAAACAGACAGATAGAAAGACAGCCACACACACATTGGCGGGGCTTTCGTGACACTGACTGAAGCTGTGCAAAACACATGCAAATATTTTGCAAATGTGATTTAGTTGCGAAATTCTTACCTTGTGGGCTTACACATAGTTTCTGGAAGAAAAAAGTTAACCAGTTACTTTAAGTTGTTTACATTTTTTTGTCATATTAAATATACAATAATTATCTAACTTTTTTGGTATGAATAATGCATAATAATAATAATTTGAATTAATTTCTACAACCAGTAGAATATTTATTGTGCATCGCTTGCAAACAAGAAAAAGCTGTCTTTTGTTCCAAATGTTTGCAGAATTTCATGTCACTGTATTTCAACATATGTAATTTCTTTCAAATGCAATAAATTTCCTATGATGCAAGTATGTATTTACATGGACATTGGAGTGCTTCATAGTTAATAGTTACATTTAAGAAACTAGTGAACGATTGAAAGGTAAGATGAGCCAATGTCAACTTAAACCATAAGTTTCAGTTAGTCAAGAAGTCAATTTGTCTGAATATGTTTCATTCTTTATCATCACGCTCGAAACATCCTACACACTCACACACGTCCGTCTGAGTCTGCAGACAGACCGTGCGTTACCTCCTGTACATCTTGATGTTTGTGTAGTCAACACCCAATGTTGAGCCAAGGCTCACGGTTCGCAGCTGCCCTAAATGTTTGTTTTTGGAAATTGAGTATAACAGCATGAACCAAGAACAGAATGTTTGTAACTCTGCAGCTTTCAGTGGGAATACTGTGTTAGTATCTCTCCTGCCCGAATGATTATATATGGCAAGATGATCTGTTGTGAAACGATCTGCCGTGATCTGTGAACTGATCTCACTCTAGAATAAACAGGCTCTGTGTATCATTTGTTTTTTAAGAACTGTTTTGTGTTTAAGGAGAAACTGGAGGAATTTCAGAAATGGGCAGTCAGTTTGCTCGGGGGGATTGGCTTGGTCTATTGTGAGCAGCCCACCAGGACATGCTTTTGAGACTGTGTAGGCATACTCCTATCTTTTTAAGTGTGGGCAGCAAAATCATTTTGCCTTCTCGAATATCTTAAGGCAGGGGTTTTCTAACTTTTTCAAGCCATGGACCCTCTATGATGAACCTTTTTCTTTATAAAAGAATCATTTAAACTGTAAGTGCAATAAAAAATAATTTAAACTTTAATAGTAAGTGTGATATTATAAAGACCATACATTGTTTGTAGAAATGAAACTGTATTCGTCTTTAGTAAAATATTACAACTTTTGCAGTTTTTTGTTTTAAAACAAATCTGGGGACCCCTGGTTGGAAAGCTCTGACCTGCATGAGGGCAAACCCACAATGCATTGCAGGGCTAAATGGAAAACAGTTATCTTTCAAGATGTTGATTATAAATGTACTACAATTTAATAAGAGAGCAATGCATCAATAAAAAAGTAATGCTTTTCTTTTCAGCATATCACATTTTTAAGCTTTGCTTTATGCTTTTATCCGAAGCGGCTAAAGGCTTAAATACACTACGAGACTTTTGCTCAGATTTTCAGTCTGGACTTGCTGCAGAAAGTCTGTGCCAGTCTGCAGATTTCATCAGTTAGTTTGTCTCTAACTGAAACTTCAAAAAGTCTGCAAGTGTATGATGTCTAGTTAAAAAAAATCTGTTGTAGTCTATTCCAGCCAATACATTCCATTTAAAGTGCAAATTGTTTTCCAGCATGTGTTCCCCGAGAATCAAACCCCACACCCTTGAAATTTTATTTTGGTATAATGGTGCATTCGATTCCAACTCGGTAGTCAGAGTTTCTTCTTAGTGTTTTCAATCAGAAAATGTTTAAACCGAACACCTCAACAGACCAACCAAAGTGGTTATTTTAGTGAAAATTGTGGGATATTCAATGCACAAAAGCCAGCACCTGAGCATGTGCTCCTAGCCAAGTAGACTCTCAGGAAAGGCAGGAAATACACACAAGCAAACCGATTAGTGACCTCTACAGATCTTGGACAGGAAGAGGAAACGGAGTAATAAGGAGTCATTCCCTCGCATGTGAGCACAGCTGAGCATTCAACAATGTATAGACTAGTTTACAAATTGTTGTTCTGATCTGCTTAAAGCACTCTCTGTTGCTCTGGGCTGGATTTGAAGATCTGAATACAGATGGCAGTATTTCAAACTCTGCTGTTTGAGTTTATGACAGCCGCAGTTCCTCATAGTCACTATAAAGCTTTCCAAGGTAATGGATGACAGTTACTATGTAAAACGTCAAGGCATCTTTTGCCTGAAGTGACGCACACCCCTACAGGCATGAGAAAGCTGATGTATGGTATCTGCATGCTGGATCATTGAGTGTCTGCTGACTCGCAGCATGAGATGAGCATGTTGGAGAATGTGTGTGGTCAGCGGCAGGTGTGATTGCAGGGTGACACTGGTAAACGACAGCAGCTGCATGTCCTCTTTAAATAATGGGAGGTGCATGGGATATGGTCACACCTGGTTGTCCAGGTCCACACGAAATAGTTACACCATGTCACATGCATTTACATTTAGTAATTTAGCAGACGTTGTTATTCAAATCAATAAGGAAACAATTTATGCAATTTCTCACAAGAGCGAATGGTGGATAGCAGTTGTAAAGTTTATCACCTTGACCTTCTCATTGTTTCGTTCTCAGTTCTGCTTTCTGTGGAAGAACTCATTCATATGAAAACGTGCAGTCACATTGATACTACATTTAAAGGAACGCGTCTCTGTGAAAGCCTTTCTTAGACTTTCTTTGATTTTGGGAGTTTAATTGGTCTCACTAAGAATAGGCAAGGTTAAAAAGGTTATTTGATGAAAGTGGTCCTGACTGAAAGCCCAGTTAACGTAAAGTCAGATCTGTTTTAGTGTCCAGTGCGGTACTTATTCTGAATTTAAGCATAGACATTTTTTATAGGATAATGAAGGAGATGCTCTTTGGCCCCTGCATTCAGATCACCACCTTTTCCCTGGGCGGGTTTTATCACTTTGGTCCGAATAGGCGTAAGGGAGTTCTGGGTTGAGTCAAAGTCTGTGGATAAACAATATGATTTAAATCGGACCACATTTCCCCACTTAGAACCGAGACAATGATTGAGTTATTGTGGTTGTTTTACCGTGGCACCCATTTCCATTTCAGGCCCGTGTGTAAAGTGTATTCAGTTCAAGCCGGTTATTACTGTTAAGATGGTCGGGTGGGAGCAATTTCTGTCCAGACGCTTTTCCAAGCCTGTGGTGTTAGTGAGTAAGCCAGGAATCATTTTGTGTGTGAGTGTCCATAAATAAGCCGATTAACATCTTTCCCAGTCGTAGCAGCTGTACGTAAACCTGTCTGGAATGTTCTGGTGCTACTTTTTGGGACATTCTTGTGCAAAAAGCAGCCCTCCGTCGGAAGCCGTTGGAAATATGCTAAATATATACTGAGGGAAAGCGAAGGAGGCATTCTGGTTCCTGGAGTTTCGGGTAGCAACAGCAGCAGTTGTGGGGCAACTCAGTGAGTCACTTTCCAATGCTTTACTTCAATACCCCCGTACACACAAAACTATACACACACATATACATTGCCCCTCCCATTTTCTCTTTGTTGGTCAGAAAAATGGGATAACAAGTGGGTGTGCACGCGTAGCAATGGGGTCGTTGCTATTTTTAGTGTCGGTAAGTTGCATTAAGTCAACTCTGTGCTTGAGGTCGGGGGCTCAAACTCTTTGATCATAATTATAACTCACGAACTCTGGACATATGGAGCTACCAATTCAAGAGCAAAATATAAATTAAAATATAAAGCCTTTGCAGCAATTTTGTCATCTTGACATCTTGTGTGCAAGTGGAAGAAAGACTTATCCTGCATTTAGTGGTTCATTTTGTGCCGGGCATTTACAGTAACTGTATAGACGCTGTAGTTCTGAGAAACACATCAGCATATGAATCGAACAGGGCTGGGGAGTAACATAATGCATTTTAACTAGATCCTGGCTACAATAGTGCGTTTTTATTTGAGTTTTCGTTTTACAAACGCTATACCCATCCACGCTGAAATGCTTACATCCATGTAATGCGCATGAGTAAACCCCAAGACACGTCAGCATGTGTCATTTCTGTCAGAAGTTCATTTAATTTGTGCCGTGTTCTGCGACTTTCTTTTTTCCGCAGAACATTAAAGAAGATATTTTGTTTAATTCTGTTAAGCGGCACCCACTCACTTGCATTGGTTTTGTGTCCATACAATAGGAGTGAATGGGTGCCAGTGCTGTTCGGTTACCAACTTTCTTCAAAATGTCTTCTTTTGTGTTCTGCAGAAGAAAGAAAGTCATGCAGACTTTTCATTTTGAAGTAGAAAAAAGTCCACAGGAATGAAGTGCACAATGCAACGCCATCTAAAACTAGCTGCACAACTCAGCTCAAATAATGATTTGTTTCCACAGAAGAATTAAAGAAGTGTGTAATTCATGTGTCACTTACATGTCCAAATAAGATTGCAAAACCTAATAACACTTTTCAAACAGGTTTTCTAAACACTTTAAACAGACAGATCCGTCCAGACCTCATGCATTGGTTTAAGCCAATGTTGCCGTGTCGTTCTGGTCAGGATGGTCAAACAAACACAGCATGTTTTGATAACGCCACAATGTTTACACTTTTGGGGGGAAACAACCTATGAATTGCTTACAGTTGCTTTCAAAACTAGAAAAAGGAAGAAGTTTACCAGACTACCCTGCTTTCTATCTGTTTTATTTAAATAATAAAATTAAGTATCTTTAATTTTGTTAAACATGGATCTGTGATCTACCCATTTTCTTTAGCTCTGTCATGTTAAAGCGTCTGCAAAATGAATGCATGTAAACGTAAATGTCTTTAATACGTGCTTTGAAAACATTTGAGCTGCACATTTCCGCTTATAAACCCTTCATAAAGTCTAGACAGATTCGACCAATGAAGTGCATAACTGTACTGTACATGTGTTTTTTGTTTGTTATAACAAGCTAATAGATTGAAAATGATTTTCTGTGATAATCAAATGTTATAGATGTAGTCTGTGAAGTACAATCCATTCGAACTGTACATTCAAGTAAACAATATACAAGCCAAACCTTCATCCTTGTGTGACTGGATTTTTCTAAACTCATTATTGTTAAAACATTAATTAATGTCTGCTTTAATTCTCCACGCATTGAATGACAATCTCTCATTTAGATGCGACTAACAGATTATCTGCATGTTAAGAGCATGTTAATGTAAATATGCAATGCGAAAACCACTGTGCCTTAAATCAGAACAGCTAACAGAAACTGTCTCTGTATCCTCCCTTCACAAAGAGCTGTTTCTGTAGTTCAACTTTAGCCACCACACCCTGCGACTCCCACAGACTCTCTCTCTCTCACCCCATTCCACAGCCCACCCAACCCCTCCAACCAACTCTCTTCTGTGGCTGGCATTTGGGACGGGTGAAGTTCAAATGGGCCCCACTTAAAAATTCCTTTCAACTCTGTGGGTCAGTCAGACCTGTTGGCGTGAGCGTAAACCTCACTCTGAAATGTCCGCATGAAGGCCTCGTGTCATGAAAGGCTTCCTGCCGCTTTGCACGTACCTTTCAATTAACTGCCACCTCAGACAAAGACGCATGCACATGGGGCCAAACAATGGCTGCTCTTGTGTAAGTGAAGCCTGAGGTGAAATTCCACTGTTTGTTCATTTCGGTTAAATGAGAAAGAGCTCAGCTGACCACAGGGCCAGCGGAGGACACTTGAGGTGCGCGTTCATCGGAGCGGAGACATGCTGTGTTTGCGTGATTGTAAAAGAGTTCAAAAGAGCTATGTCTGAGAGTTTTGGTTCATTTAAACAGTAGACAACGGTAGACAAGACATTTTTAAAAAATACTTTCATTTAAGCAAAGGAATGTGTTGGTTGTTTTTTCGTTTTGGACGAAACCCATCAAACGACATGCTGATGAATATTCAAGCGTGACCTTTGTTTGAATGCATGCTTATTTAGACGCCTAAAGGGTATACTTTGTGTGTTTTTGGTTATCTTTGTGAGCATCAACCCATACCCTGCAAATGCTTTAAACTGCACTGCAACCCCTGCAACCAATTGTACTAAATAAAATGCATGCATGCAATGTAAAAAACAGTGTAGAAGGTATTGTCTGTGATCACTGTCCATATCAAAATACAATAAGCTTCAAAACATAGCAATAAATTAAATGCATGCATGTGATTAACGTAAAAACAGCATGCAAGTTGGGAGACCCGAATGTTTGGCGTTGTCAGCATGGATGAAGCCTGTTGCTTTAAAATACATAAAAGCTCAAACCATACCAGCACTCATTTTGAAGATATAAGACTGACTGAAGTGTGAAGTCATAAAAGGCAATTCAATTACCAGTAGAAAATGTTGCCATGTTGTGCTTGTTAAACT
Source organism: Triplophysa dalaica (assembly GCF_015846415.1). Classification (NCBI taxonomy): domain Eukaryota; kingdom Metazoa; phylum Chordata; class Actinopteri; order Cypriniformes; family Nemacheilidae; genus Triplophysa; species Triplophysa dalaica. Next base: position 14,246,296 of record NC_079562.1, read on the forward strand.
GTGAATAAAAGCTCCACCAGCAGAGAAATCCTCCCTTGATCTCCCACTGTAAGTGACTTAAAACAGAATACAATCATTTTTCTTGGGTAGAACGTGCCAATAACGTTAAATGAGACCACCCGTGCGACGGGGTTCCTTTAATTATTACCATGTTAATACTCTGTGATTCACACTCACTAAAAACCATCATGACTGTACTATTTAGGTCTCCTCTAGAATGAGAGAGAGTCAGATATACTTAAGATGACTTTTCCGGCTTTTTCGGCTCGGATTCGATTCTTTTTCTCATCTTATAATATAATATCTCGCCTGGATGCAATTGCTCTTTCATACAGTGATTCTGGAAAAGGACATTTTAAACTTGCGTCTTACGCAACACATGTTCTCCGATGCATATTCTGACGGCCTGGCACTTCAAACAGTGGTGAAGGCTGAATGATTGAGCTCTAGAGGAGGTCATGACTCATGAGGACGACGGGTAGTGCTCAAACTCAGATGTCTGCCCAGTGCTTCCAAAATGAGGCCCAAATTAGCTGCAGATCTCAGAAGATCTCAGAAGCGCGGGCTTATAATAGGAGGCTTTACAGCACCGTTATCAGTGTCAGTAAAACAGAACTAAAGATTACAGTCGGCCTGAATCAACCTGCAGTACTGAGACGCGATGTATAGTCCTGGCATCAAGAGAGTCAGGGGTTGGATTCTCAGAGAACACAAGCTAAAATGGATAACCTGAATCAACAAAGTTGCCTTGAATTAAACATCTATAAAATGCATGTATTAACAGAATTATTGTATAGTTTTCCACGTGTGTTAAAATGGCCAAAAGCGTTTACACTATGTACAAAAAACTGTAATTCTACAGAATTGAACTGTTTTATTTAACAGAATTTTAACATTTGTTTAAACATGGGGAAAATTGTCAAATTACAGAAAGAAACTGCTAATTTGTAAAACCTAATTTTAACAGCCAAAAAATATGTTTTTCTGTTGAAATATTTGGCTTTTACAGCCCCATAAGGGTTTTGTTTCCCACATTCTTTAAAATATCTTCTTAAGTGCTCAAAGGAACAAATACATTTATATAGGTTTGAGGGTGAGTAAAAAATTATTTTCATTAAAAAAAATCAATAAATAATGTTTTAATGAAATTGTGTGTCTTTTGTAGCAATCATTTTCTATATTGAATAAAGCTTTTGGCTTTGACATTACACAGGACTGCTTCATATTGCAGACAAATGTTATCGATTCTCCTCTGCACCAGAACAGAGAGGTCATTTAAACGGTTGCAGTTGTGTTGATGTTAAAATTGGTTTCATGAAGAAACACAGCCATATGGATTCATATGGTGAGCAGAGGGTGCGGATGGAGTGGGTGGTTATATTAGGGGTAAACTGGGTGGTAGGGGGCTTTGAACAAGTCTATAATTGTGGCCGTACTGCAAGGTCCAGCGCTGCACACTCTTTGAAAAAGAAAGGCTCTGTCGGGCTCAGCGTCAAGTCACGGCCCAATCCAGGAGAACCACAGGAGGGGCAGGAGAATCCGTTTTGGGTTTTATGTCCATTACAGAATCAAGAAGCCCCTTATTTTAACTACAAGGCCGCCACTCCCCGGGATATAAATATAGCCCTGCCAAGCTAAAAATATTCCAGCAGGCCGTTCTATAAATAGCCCTGCTGAATGAACTAAATACGGTCAGCAGCGTTAAATCAGCCAGGGCTTTCGCAAGGGGAAGAAAAGACTCTCTGTTTCTGATACTGTCCCCCCTCCCCACTTTCTCTCTCTCTCTCTCTGGCTTGACGTCAGCAAACCCCAGCACTCTCGACTCCAGCCACCGGTCTCGTTTAGGCAGATTTTAAGCTACTTACACGTGCTGCTATTGTACAGCGCCGTGACGCCTCTGAGGCTGAGCATGCATGCACAGTTTTTCCAGCAGTCTGTGATGAACACACAGCAAGCTATTGTCTGGTCAGCTGTGCTACGAGTGTGCTGTACAATAGCACTTATTCTTAGTGCTTACCCACTCCCAGTTTCCACTGTGACCGCTGAAAGTGACATGTCACAAATCAGACCTGAATGTCACCATTAGCCTGTTAAGTCCTGCAACAATCAAGTTTATTTCTCGTGACCTTCAAATTTTGTTTGTTGAAGCAGTACCAAATTACTGTTTCGAGTTAGCATTCAATATATACTGCAAATTCTTTTTCACTATTAATCCGTCAATTTTAATGCAGTAAATGCATGGGATGATTGTTTCATTTGAAAAACAGTGTTTTAATGTTTAATATGTTTGTTCATCAAACGAACCAATATGTAGAAAATGGCAACACAAGAAAAGCGTAAAAGATGCAATTATGACTTAATATTTTGAGCTTTGACATTACTAAACTAATTGAGGTTGGGAAATGTCTAGAATAGAAAATAACAGTTTTACCCAGAAATTGTTTGATAATGTTGATTTAAGGTTCACATGCAATTCAGAAATGTTGCTTTCTATACCAGACATTTTTAAACTTTTACTTTTCATGTATTACTTGTACTTCTTTTTCCTCAACTTGGACACTCATAATTGACCCAAATACAAAAATTGCATTCTCAGCGAAAACCGTGTTCCTTGAATCTGAGACGCCGTTCTCTTAAAAAACTCTGTCAGCATCTGCTGCAACCCAGTAACTGGTAGCTTTCATTAAGCATGAGCGGTGCGTTTATAGTGGTGAGATAAAGTGCTGATTAAAGACTCTCACAGCAATGAAAAACGCGAGAGTTCACAAGCTACGATTTTACTGTCTGTTTCACTTGGTCTGCTCTGCAGGATGGGTCATAAAATTGGCCAGAGTCACATCTTGCCAGCCTTTTTTTGCTCTGCTCGGGCTGTGGGTGGGGGTGGAGAGAAGAGCTACCACTGGGCTCAATGTACCTGACGACCTCAGAAACGGGAGTCAAATAGAAACAGACTGGGTGGTATATAGTCATAACCGCTCACACACAGATCAAGGCTTTATGGGAAGGGAAAACTTCAGCAGGGGCCTGGAGTCTCTGCCTATGAATGCTTTTAAAAATAGCAACCTAGTTTCTGCACATTTGTGTAGGTGTTTCAAGTACAATGCTGTGTATATTGTTCTCTATTGGTCATGTTTTGAGATGCATGAACAAAAATATACTTTCACAGCTGTGTGGCCTAGATATACTTTCTATAAGCACAATGTGCATTCAATCTATTTATTATTATAACCACACTGTTGGCTTATCTGCAATTTGCACTGCCGACTGATAAAGTTACATCTTATTCAAGAGTATAGAGGAGAATGGGGCTTGTTGTCACAGAGGGATGTTATCAGGATCTATTAACTTTTAAACTAAAAGGAAAATTGCATGAATGCTTGTTTTCTCTAATTGTCTGTTTCAATAAACACCTAGTAAAAAAAGGTAATTTTTGTGAATTTCTTCAGCCAAAAAAATGATTATGCTTATAATATCCTAGCTGTTGTTTAATTTCTGAACACAAAGATAATGCCAGATTTGAGGTTGTGACCTGTTTTCTTAAGATGTTTAGGCTGGTTAATACCGTGTCACGTGTGTTTTACATGTTATTTTTGAACACTTAAATTCATAATTGTTTATGTCGTAGTAACAATGAAACTGTTATTTCTATAATCGTCCAGATTTGAGACAATTATAGTGCTGCGTGTCACATCACGATGTAAAAATAACTGTTTCAACAGCTCACCGTGCGCATACGCGTGATCACGACGAGGACAAAACAGCTTGATTCATTCTAGCACCTTGTGGGAAACAGCTCGTGGACTTCTATGGAAACAGAGCGTCTATTTCCGCATTCCTCACATACCGACGGCAGGAACGCTGGGCACGACTCATCCCTCAGTGAGCTGATAGATGTGCATTGTGGCTGTTCGATGAACCATATATATAATGTGGTGTTTTTGCAAGAAAATAATGTCAAACAATATAAGAAACGATTATATTTGGCTTACGTATCGCGAGAAGAAGATGCTCGCGCAGCTCTCACAGATTTGCCCTTAAATGGCCAATGACGTTTCCGGGATACCAATGCGTAATCGGAGACAGACTACGTCAGACGCAAAATCAACCCAGGGAATGCCCAAGAAAGCGTTTGAAGCATTTTATCGCAAAACAGAGAGTGGTTTTGGCAACGTTTTTCTATTATTAGCACCTGATAACAAGTATACTTTTATATCGAGATCATTATTATATGTCGACTGTTGCTGATGCAGTACAAGCATTTCTTGTTCCAGATAAGCAGTTAAGCCCATCTTGTTCTTTTCAACTATGACTATGGTAACCTTTCTGATAACATACACACACATACATGTTGCAAAGGATATTTTAAAGTAAACATTTTCACCCATTTTAGATTAGTATGAAGGTTAAAAATAGTTGTGTTAGCTTAAAACACATTTAATGGGTTTCTGTGTGTCTTCGAAGCCCATCGACTCGGCGAGCTCACAATACTGATATAACCAGCAACTAGATGTTTAAAACGCAGAGCTCAGTCCTGAAGAGTTTCTTCTGTTAGATTAAAGGGGTCGTATGGCGCGAATACGTGTTTTTCTGTGTCTTCGTTGTGTTGTAAATTGCCCATGCATGTAATAGACATGTAAAATTGCAAAAATTTAAGTGTGGGGAAAAGATGCATTCTATATAAAAGCAAATGCTCAACCAGACCTGCATGTAACCACATCCCCACAAATCCACATCAGTTTGTGGTATAATTTCACTAAAACCAACCAATTGTGTAAGCAAGTAGGTGGTGTACCTGTCAGTAAAACTGCATTGGAACCTGATGTTTCAAATATGGTAAGAGGTGTTACATTTTTGTCACAAGTTTGCCAGATTAGACCAATCACTACGCACTGGTTAAACGGCCAATCATTGCGCATCTTGCTTTTCTGGGCGATGAGCTTTGTTCAAAATCCGTTTAAAAGAGGCGGGGCAAAGAGGAGATACAAACATGCACGGTATGTGGAAAATACAGCGTTTTCAACTTTAAATCGTGTATACACATTACATCTAAAACAAACCATAGAATTCGTTTTTGCCAAGTCATATGACCCCTTTAAAAGCTATGGGCTAGCAACCCAGGCTCGATGGGTCGTTTCATGAACTATCACATGCCCTTGTGCGAAACAACCTTTGGTTGCCCCAGAGAAATTTTACCTGTAAAATGTGTGCTGTAAGTCATGAGGTTCTTATATGATAGATTGCGTTGCATGAACATAGTAAAAGACATTTAGTTCAAACACCGGTATTATAACCCCTAATAGCATGCTGAAAGCAACTGTATCATGTTATCAAAGAGACTTTTGTATCTTCTGCAGGTTATCAAAGCTATAGTTCTTGTCTGTTTACGGAGGGGTAGAGCTTGTCAAAGTAGACAGAACTCAACATGCGTAACTTGCGAAGTCAGGTGTCGTAATCGGTTGCGTTCAAGTACGGATATGACGTTGATTCCCGGAGAAAAGGATGTAAAGACCATCCTTTGGCAAACTGTGTGATCCATTTACCCTGCTTACCACCTGCAGTATTTGTATAGTTGTATCTGCACCAGTGAATTTCCTCCTTAACCCCCTTGCTATGCAGTTCAGAATAAAATAACTGAACTTTTGACCAGTTAAGTGAATCTAGTATCCTTTTAAATGTCATCTATGAGATACATTGGCAGTGTCACCAACCATGCATCCCCTCACCCCAAGCAAAACAACAGTCAAATGTATGCAATTCTCAATCAATAATTTATTGTAACAACGTTGCATTGACAATAACATAATGCATATATTACTCTGTTTAAATAACTGTAAAGAACTTTCACAATTCATAGTATGCATTTAATAGCTCGACAGAATTCATAGGTCCACAAACACTATATTTCAGTGCAGTCTACAGAAGCAATTGCAGTCCATTAATAGCTCAGCACACGGCAGTTCATGGTTGTCCGGCACCAAAACGGGATTTTCATTCGCCATTTCCAAAATACATAGTCCCACAGTCAGCGATAGTGAACCATCGGCATATGGCGCTGACGTACAGTGGCTTTCCAACCCATCTCACATATGAAACTGGGGGCGCACGCGCCCACGCCGCCCGCCTGCACGTTCTCCATCACAGTTCGCGCCGACGGGCAGTCCTTTACAGTTCATGTTCCCACAGCTCGACCACCTTTTTCCCCCCAAGGAGGACACGGTAAGCTGCATTGGCAGGGTGCAATGTGCCGTTCCGAGAGCTCCTCTTTCTCTCTCTCTCAGCCCCGTCAGAGGACGCGGCAGTCAACGGTTCCTTGTGCAGCGCACGTTTGCTTTCGTTCGCAGAGAAAGACTTTCATCCTTTCGTCAACAGTGACAGCTTGGCGAGTTGTTCAGGGTTCTTGCAGGGACAGATAAGGAATCCATTGGTTTTTGCAGCGGCTCTCTTGGCAGTAGTTTCCCACGTCCTTTAGCGCCTGGCACTTCAGTGGTTGGCATTGAGCGTTCTGTGAAATGCATGAAATGCAAGGTAAGTAATCGTCGTATTGGCGCGTTTAAGATGCAATTAAGATGATCCGAATGCATTTCGCAGATGATATCACAAATCTACTTACAGTGACTAGGAGGCAGTGGAAATCTCTCGGCTCGCTGTTGTCTTCGTTGGTTGGCTCGCCGAGCACCTGCGCGAGGCGCCTCAGACCGGACACGCGCAGGATGTTGATGTCGTTATCGCAGCAGAAAGCCTGGATGAGCGTAAAGTGAATCTGCAGCGCGATATCATCGTGATCTTCTTCATCGGTTGCCAGAACGCAGAGCACCACACAGTCTGGATCTCTGTTGAACAAAAGGACATGCAATCAGCCACCCGTCTGTGCGCTTGAAGAAGCACGCAAATGAAAATTGATTTTCGTACAACATTCAAACAAGTGATATACTTACACATTCATGAGTTTTGCAGATTCATAAACTCCGACTGTCAGACAGTCTTGTCTCTGGGCTGCAACCAGCAGCTCTTCTAATGCTTTGCTTACACTGTCCATTCTGTAAGAAACACGCGAGTCGTTAGAAACCATCGAGACCATCTCTATATAGTAAGATCACCATTGAAATTGGATATGTGAAAATGCAATAAAAATAACTTACTTTTTATCAGTAATGTTGGATCCGACGAGTTCTTCCAGAGTCATTTTGTTTTCGAATGAATGTAATCCACACGTCTTCAAAGAAGCTCCGCAAATGTGTAATTCCAGTTCAAGTGTTCTGTCAAAAGTATAATCCTGAATTCGCTTGGAGTCGTAATCCTTAGATAGTTTCTTCGAGTCAGTGAAGTTGTATCTGCGTTGACTGTCGAAACTCGCTGAACCTTTATACCTCTTTCGTGTGGGCGTGGCTCCGTTTAACGCTCATCTCCGTCATTGGTTAGAGAGAATCCAGCTCTCCCTCAATCATTGGTGACCGGGGGAAACTACTGCTTACACCCACGTGGGCTGTTTCACGGAACATTTCCAAACAACTAGCACATCGCGCACCTTAGTATTATTCAGTTTGTTTGTTCCAGGTCCAATGGAATTTCCTCATGGAAATGATGTCGTTTCCCTGTTGCTTTATATGCTCACATTGCAGATCTATGTGAAAGCATTGCATCTTGCACATCATTCAATAAAACCTGCAGTTTACTTGTATTTCCAATATTCTCAAAAGCGAAATACAAGAGCACACGCTGGTCTAAATTGCATTGCATAAAGGATTTTGGTGTGACTCCCCTGGTGGACATATTTGCACAAATGATAAAAAGTGAATTGATGGATTTTTTTATCCGTTTTGGCATCGCACAGGTGACTTAATTCATTTGCGAAACACAAGGCGTCTGCAGAAGCTTTAGAAGGCGCTAGAGTGTCTGTTACCTGGAACTTTCATCAGCCATGCTGTTCCAGTTCCACCGGCTAATAATAGACGGTAGTCACAGGATCAGAGCTGTTGATGTTGTCATGAGACAGCCTGTTGTGCTCGAGTTACGAAACCATCCAGCTTGCAGAAACACTGGGGTCAACATCCTTAGGGGCATTCATTGCTCGACCGATTTACTTACCTTGATTAAATTGCGTTCATAATCAAATGACTTAATAATGCCAAAATGGTGCATGTGCCAAGGTATTGCTTTTGCATTTATGTGTCACGTATTTTAAAACGTAATTTAAATTGTAATCGCTCGTCCAAACAATCTATTCAACCCAATTGAAATAAATCAACGCACTGACCTGTTGCGCCATCTGCAGTTGGTGTGATAAATGATAATATAAAAAACGTTTTTTTTTTTTTTTAATAAATCACAGATGGAGTTTGATACGACACGATCATTAGGGTTCTTTATTAATTGGAGTTCATAAGAAAACATGTTAAAATAAAAAATCGCCGAATTCACTGTTGAGAATTCTCATTTAAGGCTCATTTGAAGCGGTTCATCAATCAGTCGCACAACCTATCCACGTGTGCCACCTACTGTTCAACTGTAGTATTACAATTTACAAGTATTCCTTATATGCAGAATATAATCGAAATATAATAGAATGGAATGTCGTGTTGTTGTACAACTGTAGGCAACAATAAACTTCAGTGTTTATATAGAAAACTTGAATATTGCTCAAATCCCAGAATAAAGAATTCATGCATATGTAAAATTTGAGGACACTTGTTAAAGACAGCACCTATTACTTTCCTATGCATTGCACGTAGTTCCCATCAAATGATCATTCGGTAATGTATATTTTTGTGACTTTGTGTGTGTGTGTCTTATAAGCGTTTGTCAATGGTTCTAATTCCGGTCTTGCTGAGTGGATAACACTTACAAAGGCAACAGTTACTGAATTTGTAATATGGTTGAGCACACATTATCTTGAGCGTGTTTATTGGCTGTGAAAAACGATAGATAATTAGCAGGACTTTCAGACAACCTTCATCTTGGCCACGCACACAGGTGAGAAAAAACTTGTCTCTATGCGGGGGTTCTAATATACAGGAAGCCGAGCAGGGGGTTCTGCAGTGTTACCTGCACTAATGTCTCACGGATCCCCAAGGTAGGCCTACTTATTCGAATGGAATACACTTACACTTACACTTAATCTTGACACCTCCTCCCCCAAATTACACACAAACGTCGGGTCCATGGTCGGTCAATGGGTCCAAGGGCCGCAAAGTAACTAACACACTCATTAAACGTTTAATACGGATAGTAATTGAGTAATTAGGAAATATTAAGTGGAAATAATATGGATGTCGGTTTGGGGGAGAATTGTTTTTCTTTAAATTTTATTAATGTCCACAGTACGCATGTAATCATATTCCTGTCTTGAGCTGGAATAAAATAATGCCTTTAACATTGAAAGTACCCTTTTAAATGAACATATACGTAGCAGGACTATAGAATATAGTAAGCAATGCATTTCAGCATACACACAAACAATAAATAAATAAAGCTAATTGTCAGGAATTCTAACAAATGTTTTGTTTGAACACTGAAAATTATTAAATAAGCCTGATAATAATAGACTCAATTAAAATCAAATCTTGCGTGTTATCATTACTGTATAAAAAAATCTTAAATAATAATAGCCCAAACTAGAATAAATACGCGGAGGATGTGAAAGGACGACTTAAGATATGTTCGAGATATGCGCATACTGGGCGGCACGTGATATTAAAGTACCGCGAGAGTAGCGCTTTTTCTGCTAATCTCGCGGTACTTGATGTTAAACGCCGATCTGCCTGCGCAGCGCCGTATGAAGTCGAACACACCTGCTAAAGAGCACGTACAAGAGACCGCCCAATAGACAGCTTTCTTTAATTGTGACGTAGGAACCTTTAAATGAGTGTTGTAAAAGGATTCACCTGCACTCAGGTGATGTTTGGCGGTATAGTAGAACCGACGGGAAGACGTCAGGTAGGCTGTACACAACTCTGTTAAAGTTTAATCGTATGCATGCGTCCGTGTGAATGTTAATTTCAAGATAGATGTTTCAACAGTATGTCCTCACCCATTTTCCACTGTGAAGACACAGCACCTCAGCTGCCAAAGGGGCCAATTTCATATAGTGATGATGGGCTGAATGATAGTTTGGATGGGTAAGGCACTGCTTGGGTATTACAAGTAACATTTAAAAAAAAAAAATGTTTAACAACAAAACACTATTGAAATGTATTTGGGTGTTTCTAAAATGACAGCAAAAGCGATATTCTAAAAGTTTTAAATAAATGGATAAACTATTACATGTTTGAGCAGGAGTTCAACTGAATTGACGGATGTCTTTGAGGAGGAATGCTTTGAGGATGATTTTTGGACTCCACCAAATGATGATTTAAAAGAAAAAATAGCCACTCGACTTGAAAACTACCTTTCTGATCAGAATCTGTCCGAGGATGCTTTTCTGCTTAAACATGTTCAAAGAAATAAAATGGGCTACGTCAGTTTGAAGCTACTGACATCTTTTAAAAAGGTGAGGTCCGATTTATCTTCTACTCAAGATAAAATGACAACATTGTAAAAAAATATTTTTCAATAGATTAAAGATCTCACTCGTGACTGGCGGACTACGCTGGCGGCTGCGCGAACCTCGAGCACCTGGAAGTGAACGAGACTGGTACCAAGGTGCGACGAAGGACGCTGGTGCCCGACTGGCTCCTGTGCATTCCCACAAGCAAGCTTCTGCTGGCCTGGAACTTCCTGGATGGGGTTTCCCCACTCAAAGACGGGATGAGTGTGTCACCTGGTTTAGAGCATTTAGGCATCATGGAAGCAGCAATGCGGGAGTTTTCCCCCTTCGGCACAATTTCCTCTCTCCGCATTCTACGCCCAGGAAAAGAGATCCCTGCAGAGCTGAAACGTTACTGCAAAAAACACATGGAACTGGGGCGCAAGGTGTGTGCTGTGGTGGAGTACGAGTATCTGGAAGGTGCCCGCAAGGCCTACGAAGCCCTGAAGGCAGAAGAACAGATGCAGGGAGGAAGAGGCATCTGTGTGGCCCTGTTGGGGAGCCGTGGAACTCGTAAGCCAGGGTGGAGCCAAAGCCTAGCGGAGGACGAATATGAGGAGCATATTGACAATGATAGTTTGAAAAAGTCAAGCAGAAAATCTAGGACGTTTTTTTACTCCTTGGAGGATTCAGCCCTTTGCAGCTCTTCAGAGTCTGATTTTGCCCCTGCGTCTCCCCGACCCAACCGCAGGGTTTCTCGCCCACAGGCCCTATATGGCAGCCCCCTTGCTATCCCGCGGATATCGACTTTCCAGTCCGACCCCTACAGGAATCCCCTTGGCAGTCCTGTAGGAAGTCCCCTCCAGCCTCGCAAGCTTTTTCCGTGCAGTCATGTGTCTTCAACTTTGGCCACGCATCATTTTTGCAGCACGCCCACTGCACCTGTTACCACCTCCTTAAGTCGATGCAAGAACTCAGGTGATCTCTCGCCAGATGACACTGGGTTCATGGGCAGCCCTTGGGTCCAAAAACGGAAACACGCAGCCCAGGTTATTCAGCCTGAGATTGGTAGTTCTGTCTCACCCAAGCATCTAACAAAATCTTTGAGTGTCCTGGTAGTGCGCCAGCCTGTCGGCCCTGATGGGACAAGAGGTTTCCACAACTGCATTGGTAGGGGGCGGATGCTGCTACCTTAGTGCTCACCCGCCATTACAGTTGCTTTCTAAGTTCTATTCTTCTGCTGTGTCATCACAACTGTTGTCTGCAGTGCACATTTATAGCACTTTTAATGCAACATAAATAATTCCTCAAATATAACTTGCTATTAATGAAGAGTCTACTGTAAAAATGTCTAAATAAATAATTGAATAAAGATTTGTATTCAGCATTAATGATGCTTAACTTATTTCTAAATTTTTATTGTAAATTACTGTTAATTTTCTCATGTCATTGCAAATATGTTCGACTTGTATTCTGCAAAACACAAAAATGTTTGAAGAATGTTGGTCACCAAACAACTCTTATTGACTTCCAATGTATGGACACAGAACCACTGAGACAGTCCTCAAAATATCTTCTTTTGTCTCCACATAAGAAAGAGTCATGTACAGGTTTTCAGTGACGTGAATAGATGATCGATTTTGGGAGATTGAATCCTTTATATTATACTTGGAAAATAATACCTTAACTCACTGTGCATCTCAGGGGTGCATTACACAAGACTTGGCACTGATGAATGACAAAATAATTTATTTTTCTTAGATTAAATAATAACATTGAACAAATAACCAAGAGTATTTTAGGCACCATTTTACCAGCAAGACTGATTTGACATGCCAGAGTAGTTACCATGCTGCAATGCAGAATGACATGTAACTCCTAAAACCAACATTAACATATTGCGTAACCACTATATCTTAACAGGACAAATGATCAACTGGACATATAAGCTGTACATAAACTAAAACAGTAATGCCCCATCACAGTAAAATCCAAGTCATTCACTACATTACTTGCACTTTGTAAACGTTTTATCCAAGTACAGTATAGCTTGATATAAATATGGCAAAATATAACAGACTTGCATAGACTTATTTCTGCTAGGCCAAATTACAAGAACGAACAAAATGAATGTGGAGAAAAATCTATATCATAACAAAACTGAGGTTTATAGATAGTTGTCATACGCTGACATAACGTGGTTCATTCAACATTCTGGTCGAAGATACAACTGTAAAACTATTATAAAGAGAACCATGAAGCAAGTGCTTTTTGTCACTATCTAACACCACTGGCCTGTAATTTTGTTAGCAGTAAGCCTATCTTTGTTGGAAATTGCTCGCTGTTTATCTGGGGGGCACTATTTTGGGATGCTCTCAGAACAAGTTCACTGCATAGATCACTTAATTATATACAATGCACCATAAATTGCAGTGTTCAATTGGTGTACAGTACTATGACGACATCATACTGTCACTTAACAGCAGTTTTGCGGTTCAGCGCTTTGCACAAGGAAACAATGCTTGGTCTCCCATTGGTTGATTCTTATCCTGTTACTTTTGAATTTCGGTCCCAGGTCTTAAAATACAAGCATCTACAGGAAAAACTACTTTTTATACAAATTTGTCCAAAACGTCATGCAAGCTTAACAATATGAATGATGTAAAAATGCTTTACATCAGCATACATAATTTGTAAATTATTCTTTGTCAAAAAAAAGTGTGTTGTAAGAACTACAAAGTACAAAAATTGGACAGTAGATGATATTCAAACAGGGAGCAGTTGCCAAAACAGCTGCTGTTCGATCACGTACCTTCTCAAACTGTAACAGTAAATTGCAAATATCCCGACATAATTAAAATAAATAAATTACCAAATGAACCAAGATGCAAAATAATAAACAAAATGTTACAGCACTTGCAAATAGTTAAAAGGGGAGAGAAACCAAGTTAACAATATAAAAACAACTGCATATTAAATTCAGAGCGCTTCAAATCTGAAATATGCTGTAAAAACAACATGCATCATTTTGCATGTAGGTTCAGAATAAACAAGATTAGGGCAAACATCCTTAAAACTTTCATTTAACTAGCATCCTATTCACTGAGTGCATTACCGAATGATGACCAGACAGACATTTAATTATATGTAACCATCAAGACACACAGGCCGCTAAAACCTGAGACAAGGACCAGTTCAACTGTGACTCATACAGTGGTCCCAAACACAACCCCATCTAATTCCTGATCGTCCGAGTCATCCTCGCTGAGGGAGAAGTCTTTGTGATTGGAGAGGCAGCTGGGGCTGCAGTTTGACTCTCCATCAGTGAGCGAGTTGTTTGTTGTGGGCTTCCCCAAGTCACTAACCGGGCCCATTCTCTCAGCCTCGGCTATCTGGGCCAGCATGCTGTCCAGTAATGGACGGCTTTTGCAGATGTTGTCCAGCAGTTGGCATCGATGTTGTAATTGTCCAATTAGGGAATCTTTTTCCTTAATAGTTTGGTTAAGTTTATGGATGGATTCCTCTGAGTGACAAAGCTTCTCGTGGAGGAAGGAAATCTCTCTTTACAGGAAAAGAAATTGTAAAATGAATTATCATACATAAGATAGACAGTCACTGTGAGTAATGTAAAGGTCAATAACGAATCATTGATCATTTTGTTTCCAAACTACATTAATTAAAAAAAGATGAGCGACAATGTTTATATTATAGCAACATACATTTTACACATATAAAAAGGACAATGTTTAGCATGATCTCACGCTGTTGTGATACACATGCATAGCTTTATAATAACCACTAATATTAAATGACACGATCAGATATCTACACAACAAAACGAATGTGTGAAAGGGTGATATTCCTCACCTGTCTTTCGTCTCCGTTATTTCTTGCGTGGCAGCTCGGAGTTGTTCATCTTTGCGGATGAGACTCTCCGCCTGCTCCCGCACGGTTTTCTCCGCGTCCTCCAGCTTCTGCTCCAGGTTGGTGACGCGCCCGTACAGCGCAGCCAGATGCGCGTTCGCTTCTCTGATCTGCACCGGCGACGGGGACGACATGTCCCGATGTCTGCTGCTCAGTATGAGGAAAACACGAACCGTTCCTGTAACCTCTTTAGGCACAATTATGCAGCGTTCGTGGGCAGATCATATTTCCTGGTGTCGGTTCGACTGGTTCGGACTGAATGTAACTCGCGTGCATGATGCTACAGCGCCGTCACGCCTCTAGATGCTTTTTTACATCCGCGCGTCTGTTCTCCAGTGAGAACATGTTTTAAAATGCAGCTTTATGACACTGTCGTATAAAATCAAGTGTGGTGTTTTGTAGTTGTTTTGCAGTCCGCTGACGTGTCATTTACACCAAACTTCAACAGCAACCTGTAGATGCTGACCCGGAAATGGAACTTACGGCAGCCGACCAATCATAAACGAGCAAATTGTACAAACAGCACTGCACTCTATAATGGTATTATTGCTAATTATTAATTTTAGCTCTGATTTATTTTCTCCAAATTCACTTTTATAAAAACCGCGGGGTTTATAAAATACAGTTTGTGTACAACTCACACATTATTAATTATTACTTTTGATAAAGAACCAAATCTCTCTTTTTTTTCATTTTGTTTTATTGCAATATACTCGGGGTTTTTGTTATAGTATTACAATATATGGTATTTATTTAATGTCATGACAGCGTCATATTGTCTGTTTACATTGCATATTTTACACTGTTTGTTCTGGGGGCTGCAAAACAGTCTTGTTTTCTAACAATAACAGATCGGTTAAATAGAATAAAGACAGACATTCTATTCTGTTCTGTTCTATTCTATTCTATTCTATTCTATTCTATTCTATTCTATTCTATTACATTACATTATATTATATCATGTTATGTTACGTTACATTACATTACATTACATTACATTACATTACATTACATTATATTATATTATATTATATTATATTATATTATATTATATTATATTATATTATATTATATTATATGATATTGCTGATATGTAGTGATCTTACATATCACCATCTGCATCATGTCATGAAAGAATAGAAAATAAACAGTCTTTCTCTTGATCTCTAATAGATCATTTCACTTTCAACGATATCAATTGATGAGCCGTTTTTTTAATAGATGACGCATAATTGACTAAAAATCTGATCGGTCGTTGTACGTTCAGCCGGGAGGGGGCAGAAAACTCTCCACGTACATGAACTACATTCAACACAGCCCAAGAAAGAAGAGCTCAACCTCTCGCGATATTTCGGTCGTGTCCTTGATCCTGAGGCAGAAATGGGGTATTGGGATCTAGAGGAGGGCAAAGACTGCGTGGAAAAAACATGGATCACCACGAAATTAGCGACAGCAATCGGTCAGTCTGATAGATATTTGTGTTTCAGAGCCTCTAACTGATCTCCTGAGTCAGGTGTTAAACAGAAAGTCTGCTTGTGTGCGCTAAAAGCTAAGTTGCTAGCATAGACGCTAGCTGGTTTACAATGCACTGTTCTTATAATTTTCGTATCATATTCATATTTTTATCTATATTTATATTTAAAACATGTGTGTGTTTACAAGTTTTATTGTCAGTGGGTGTTTTTCTGCTGTGGTTGTTTTTGTTTGCACATAGATCTCCAGATCTACCTTACTGTCACTGAGTTATATATTTAGTGTATTTGTTTCTCTACTGTTGAGTTTTTTTATGTTAATACATGGCTCTGATGTCATCGTGATAAAAAGAAGAGATTGGAGAAATATTACTTTAAATGTATAAGAGCAGTAATAGTGTTATTGTTCTGCAGGGCTGGTCGGTTCTGCCTACCACATAGTGGCATACCAACCTGATACCGCTGTTGAGGCTCTGACGAGAGCAACATCAGGCACTCTCACCATGGGTAAGAGAAAAAATAATGCTTTTATGGAAAATTATGGTCTTCTTTTCCCATGTTTTTGTTGGTATACTCTGTGTTTTCTGTCAGTGCATTGGTCTGCTTGCTTTAGTGCACTTTTTATCAGAGAATATCACATGATAATCTCTTTACAGCTATTTGTTTCACCTTTTACAAATGTTTAAAATTTTAAATTATGGATGTATTTTGTGGTTGTGTGGTTGGATACATTTTCAGCATTTTTTCAACAATTATATAGCCAGATTTTTTGTGATGCATTATTTTAGTATTAACTAGATAAAGATTTACACCCGTGTTAATCATATTAAATGAATGACATTTTTAAAAGAAATGTTTTCCTGTTCACTACCTTTTCAGCCGCCATGGGTGCCATCTTTGGAATGACCACTTGTCTGAGCGCACAGGCCAGAGATGCACCTGATGACCCAACTAACTATTTCATTGGTGGATGTGCTTCTGGTATTTTCCTTGGGGCGCGGAGTGAGTATATCAATCAAACACAACAATATTCACATGATTTTCATTATTTCATTATTCAAAATATTTTTTTGTACAAAGTCCAACACCTTTTTTTTCTCAGTTTCAAAGTTGATTAACAAAAAAATCTAAAGTGCTCTTTTTTTTTACTTTAAGCACACAGTGCTATCACAGGTACCACAGCATGTCTGGGTCTGGGAATGGTGGCTATGCTCACCAAGGTTGGAAAAATGGAGGGCTGGAGGTTAACTGGACCCCCAAAGATGTGATCTTTGATGTCTCCCCTAGTATTTGATGTTTATATTGTATATTACTTAAATAAATGTATTGAGAATACACTTGAAAATCTGTCAATCTTGTCAAGAAACCACAAGGAGTCATTGCACCGTGTCACTGAATAATAGGACAAGTGGTTTTGTCATAAAAGCGATGCATTTGTATTCATGTGCATATTTTATCTTTCAACAAAGTATGTAACACGAGTCAGAGCCACATAACAATCTAATAATGAAGTGCACTGGCAAGCAAAGTGGGGCTATAACAGTCTTAGCCATGATTATTAGAATTGTAGTGGTTAACCATAAAGAACCTTTATCTGGTAGGTAACACCCCAACTATCATTAGTTATTGGGATCACAATAAAGTGAATAAACAAAAATGAGGTTTAAACATGCTTGCTGTTCATCTCATGAATCTGCTACCGCTCATTTATGGTAACTAGTAAGTTATTATTGCAGTCATTTTAGTCTTTTCATTCTGAATGGTATTGCTTTTAATTCACTTGTTACTTACTAGAAACAACTCTTTTTTTTTTTTTGGTAGGCAATTTTGACCAGTTTTGAATGGGAACATTTATCTACATTTTTAGTCATTCAACATACATGAAATGAAACGTATGAACTTTCCTTAAGATTCAAACATTCAACTGTTATATTATAGCAAGTTGTATCAGAGTACACACCAATTTGATAGGCCATGCTTACGTAGTAACTTAACAGCTCAGAGAGTAGCAAAGGCGAGTTCTTATTGTAGCCACAAGGTGGAGTTGTTACCCAGTATTATTGCAAAGTATCTGAAACCATTCAAACGTCCTTAAACCTGAGGTGAGCACATACAACAGTTTTCGGCAAGTTTCTTCAAAAAAGTTGTTATTAACGTTGTCAACATTGTACTTATAAGTCATTATTTACACTGTCTAAAAAGCAACTCAATCACTTACAATTTACTTGGAAGATAGAAATAAAACTTCAATATTGAATGAAAATAATTCTAAAGTTTTAGAAATGATTTTGTTGGATAGAATAAGTATGCTTATTAACTCGGCAGAGAATCAGTTTGGGTTTAGAGCAAAACATGACACTGACTTGTGTATGCTCTTAAAGAAATGTACTTAAATAAGTACAGAGATACAAATTCTTCAGTGTTATTGTGTTTCATTGACGCATCAAAAGCTTTTGATAGAGTAAATCATGAAAAGCTATTTCTAAAGTTGACACAAAGAGGAGTGCTTAAATATATTGTGAAAATTTGAGTTATTGGTATGCCCAGACAATGCAAATAAACTGGGGCAATCAAATCTCTGCTCCTTTCTGGGTTAGTCATGGTGTGAGACAAGGAGGAATCTTGTCTTGTTCAACCTCTATATTGATGATTTATCGTAATATTTGAAAGCCTGCAAAACGGGTTGTACGATTGGGAATATTTTAGTGAACAGCATCATGTATGCAGATGATCTTGTTGTGTTCAGTCCAGTGTTGGATAGTTACTAAGTAAATAGTTGCCTTTAATTACTATTTTAATTTTGTAATTACTCTATTATCATTTAAAAAGTAAAAGAAAGGGATTACTCTTGCTCTTCTCTGAAATTTAATTTCAGTTTCTTCTGATGTAATTAAACTAAATACTGTGTAATGTATACAATAGTGGAATTGACATAAAATTTCAAAGTCTAACTTTAAAAGACATGCATTAATGTATCTTTCACACATTTGTGATACTTTAGTCCGTTAATAAATGTACTTTATGAAGTTTTATGTTATTCATTTGAATTAATTAAGAGTCGTTTCGTGTCTTTCCTTGAAGTACTTAACTTATCAAGGTTGATAGGATATAGAAAATATAAGTAATTCCTGTTGCTCAGTGATTAGAGTATGGCATTAACAATGCCAAGGTCATGGGTTCGATCCCGGGGTATTGCACATAATCAGAATCAAATGTATAATACAATGCAATGAGAGTTGGTTTGCATAAAAGCATCTGCCAAATGCATAAATGTAATCTAATTACATTGTTGAATTAGCGACTAAATTACTTTTAGAGTAACTTACCTAACAGCTCAGCTTCCTAATACTGTTCACCAAACACATTCACATATACAGAAGTTAGCCAAATATATGAACACCCATTATTATACAGGTTATTATTTTGAAGGCTACTGTATAACAAAAACACAAGTTGTGGTTTTCTTTTGTTACTGTATATTGTCGACGTGCCAAAACAAGGTTTTGATAAAGTTGTGCCAGAACAAGTTGTATTCAGCAGCTGTTATACAGGAAATGAGTTTCCACTATTATGAGAAGAGTTAGCAGGTTTCAGCGACTGAAAGATATTCAGAAAGACGGATGGTACAAGAACAGTCCACTGAAGACTATTCAAAAGTTATGAATTATTAGTTCATTAACAAACACAATATAAAATCTACCATCTAACGGCATATTGAAATGAGAGATCACCAACTTCACACACTGGTGTTCATGTTATTTATATAGGTAGACTAAACCTGTTACAGTTAATAATGGGCATAGTTGAATTTTGAAGCAACATGAGAAAGATGCTTCATACTGTATATGGGTCTGAGCCTCCATTAGAACCGTTTCTATTTGTTTTATTAAAGAGTATTTATAATCACCGGTGTCAGGGGTGGTCTTGTCTGGCAAAGTATTCTGAAAGCCAGAGCTGGAAACATGAGAGGGTCCTCATTTATGTTTGTTAAAGACCAGTACAGCCCCATTATAAACCAGTAGGAAGACCGTTCCAAGGTGTTACATTTTATTAGTGGCTTTGCGAATTCACTGGAGCGTATTTACAGGTGATTAGCACAGCGGTTACTGCGACGCTTTTAGTAATAAATGAGATGTGAGAACCAGCTGTTTGCACTTTATTTGGGTGGAACAAGTGAAAAACACAAATTCTGAAGGCTCATTTACATTTATGTATTTGGCAGACACTTTTATCCGAAGCGGTTTACATTACATTGTACTGTACATTTTGTTTCTGACTATGTGCAATGACCTGTGATCAAACCCATGACATTGGCGTTGCTAGCGCTATTTTCTGATTTCAAAGCTTGACAAGCATGAGTTTTCACAATTCCTTATGACTCACAAATATTAATAATAAAAAAGCATAATTGGAGACAGATAATTTTGTACTACACATAGAGAAATGTTAACGTTATTGCGGGGCATCCATGTACAGTTGAAAGAAAAAGTATGTGAACCCTTTGGGCTTACTTGGATTTCTTCATAAATTGGTCATAAAATGTGTTCTGATCTTCATCTAAGTCACAACAATAGAGAAATGGAAGGAAAATGGGTTATTAAACCCAAAGGTTCACATACTTTTTCCACCCTGCACTATGAATGTTTACATGTTGTGTTCAATAAAAACATGAAAACGTATAATGTTTGTGCGGTATTAGTTTAAGCAGACTGTGTTTCTCTATTGTTGTGACTTAGATGAAGATCAGAACACATTTTATGACCAATTTATCAAGAAATCCAAGTAAGCCCAAAGGGTTCACATACTTTTTCTTTCAACTGTATGTCTATGCTCAAAACAATGTGCTGACATATTAATCGTGACACAGAAGTTGCAAAGCAATCTCTTTTGCGCACTGAACGGCCTCAGATGTACCTACTTCTTTGTAATAATATTTATTCCAGCCCTAATGGCCATTTGGAGTCACTTGACAGACATCCTGCTAGTTTATATACAGGCGGACTCGGGGAGTTCATCCTGTGAGGTGACAATAAATAACAGTTCGGATTGAATTTGTCGGAGTTGAAATTGGGAAGAAAACACATAAGGAACTGATGAGAGAGTCTAAAAACCTCCGTCTGTTAATGTCTCCACTCATGGGACTAATTATGACTGTTGAAACTTGGTAAATCTTGGCTCTGGACGTGACTTTAGATGTACTGATGAGAAACTGGAAACTGATGAATTCAGTTTTATTTAATGAACATATTATAACTGCAAATAAAATGGATGTGATGTAAAGAACTCAAATAACATTGATGCACTTCTCAGAAAAAGTAATTTTTATTTGATAATATGCTTCCTTTTCCAGTGTGTTATACATGTAGTCAGCTAAGCAAGCCATTTATAGATTTAGCAAAAGTGTGGAGCTTTTAAAGGGATACCCTAAAACGAAAATTCATAGATGCGAAATCAAAGCAAGTGAAAGGGTGCCGGTTACCTACATTTTTCTAAATATCTTCTTTTGTGTTCTGCAAAAAAAAGAAAATCACACAGGTTTGAAATGACAAGAAGGTGAGTAAATGATGAAAGAATTTTCAATTTCAGGTGAACCATCACTTTAATATTGCTTTTGCTGTTTAATCGAGCAAGGGAAGTCTGTAATATCTCAAGAGATCTATCTGAAAGTGTTATCATTCATCTTAACGGCTGTACATAAACTCAGCAGACACATGCAGCCCAGGAAATACAGTTTGCCACTTGGGTGCTGAAATTTTTACTTCATCGCTTGACACTATGAAACAAATTTCACGCTGGCCGTGGCATGAGTTTAAAGGTTCAGTGTATGAAATTTAGCGGCATCTACCAGCTAACTCAACACATGTCTTTCGAAGCACTACGGTGGCTGGCACAGAACTAAGATGCCGTCATGTTTTTTCTTCTTTGCTGAAGCAGATCATGTATCTACGAAAAGTGCTCTGTAGAGCAGTTTGTCCATTCAGGGCTACCGTAGAAACAACATGGCGGATTCCCTGCAAGGGGACCCGCCGTGTATGTAGATAGAAATAGCTCATTCTAAGGTTATAAAAACATAACACATTATGTAAGGTCTTTGTATACCTCTGAAGACATCTCGATCCTCAAAAAAATTACACACTGGATCAGGACAGTCGGGTTCTGAAGTTTGTGAAACCTGTTAGGAGAACCTGTCTTCTCCAGTTCTGCTTCACCATTAAAACAAGCCAGTTATCTGATAGATCATTCCCGCAGTTTCCTGTGCTCTTCGTTTCTATTGACTTTGCATGAAAAACAAGCTGATTTCAACTTTCGTTTGCTACTCTGTTTTTATTGATTGATTCAGGACTCTTGTGTGTCACAGGCATCATTCTTCTGTGTCAAGGGTCCGAATCGGCAGTTTCTGACTGCTCTGTGATAAAAGAGAGTGAGCTATTATAGATTCTAAACAAACCTTTGAATCTGTCAGTAATAGAGGAGCCAATCTTTCAAAAAAAAAATTGTGACATCAGAGCATGCTAAAAGCTTCTCTCCATTATTGATGGCATACCGGGACTCATGGGCCTGTCTGACAGTGTGTTTTACTATAATGACAGTGGAGCTTTTATACAACTGGTTCCCCACAGTCGCACACTCACAAAAAAGTGTCTTAAATGAAAAATCTGTTGATATAGAATGAAGATTCATAGCTGATCGCGTCAGCTGAAGATGGTCTGTAGTGGGTGTGTGATGGACAGAGTTATTGACGTCTTCCATCTAGTTAACATAATGGACATGATGAAATAGATACCTCAGCTAATGACGTCAAAAGCGTACATTTACTGACTTTAGAGCATATTCATCCTCATTAAAAGGAAGAAACGCTTGAAGATTGATTTTAATAGTGTATCATTAAGGTTTTGATGATGTAAGAATTACGCAACAGCGTTTCCTACATACGCATTTTTCATTCATCTGCACTTAAAGGAAAAGTTCACCTGAAAATAAAAATTCTGTTATTCATCCTCATGTCGTTCAAAACCTGTATATGACTCTCTTTTTCTATGCATGACACAAAAGAAGATATTTTGAGAAATGTTTTGTGTCCATACAATGGATGTCAATGGGGCGATGTTGTTTGGCTACCAACGTTCTTTAAAATGTCTTCTGGGAATGACATGAGTCGCAAGCCTCAAAGGGCGGCAGGTTTTTGGCACCGTATTTGGTATTTGACAGACGTATATGGAAGCAAATAAGAGACATAATGTTTTGAAATTTAACAGCCTATGAATTCTTGATTTCCAATTTAAAAACCTGAATTTAATGCTCACAAATTCAGATACAAAAAAAATAAATTTACAGAATTTCAGATAAAATACATTCAAATTGATCAAATTTGATTGCTCTTATTCAGATCTCAAATTTCAAGATAATACTTTTCAAAGAAAACATATGTCTAATTCGACTGCTCAAATTCAGATCGAAAAATTCAGGTTCAATGGTTCGGTTCAATGGTTCAGTTCAATTGCAGACGGGCTCTGGGCTCAACTTTTTTTCCTATCCTGGGTAGCCCGGATGTTACCATGTGAATATTTAACTTGAATTTTTCGATCTGAATTTGAGCAGTCGAATTAGACATATGTTTTCTTTGAAAAGTATTAACTTGAAATTTGAGATCTGAATAAGAGCAATCAAACTTGATCTATCTGAATGTATTTTATCTGAAATTCTGTAAGTTTATTTTTTTTTATCTGAATTTGTGAGCATTAAATTCAGGTTTTTAAATTGGAAATCAAGAATTTTCATATTTAAATTTCATAGAGGTAAATTCGAAACAAATAAATTCAGATACATGGTTTCCAAAGTAAAATAATTCAAAATCAAGTATTCATAGGCTGTTAAATTTCAAAACATTATGTCTCTTATTTGCTTCCATAGACAGGGATGGGCATAAATACATGTAAATGTATTTAAAATACAAATACAAAATACTGTGTGGAAAAGTGTATTTAAATACAAATACAAAATACTGTGTGGAAAAATGTATTTAAATACAAATACAGTATTTTGTATTTTGAAAATACACAAAATACATGTGAAATTGGTGATTCAGTATTAGGCTAAAATCTATCTGGGCCTATTCTAAATGCCAAAAAGCATGATGTGTTTAACTGCTAAGAAACTTTCGTTTTCATTTTATTTACCGCTTCCCTTCCCCTGCCTGGTAGGAAATACATAACTACAAAAAAAGACACTTTATAAAATGTTTTATTTTATAATGTTTTATCACCCACGGTGGCTTAACGGTTAGCACGTTCGCCTCACACCTCCAGGGTTGGGGGTTCGATTCCCGCTTCAGACTTGTGTGTGTGGAGTTTGCATGTTCTCCCTGTGCCTCAGGGGTTTCCTCCGGGTACTCCGGTTTCCTCCCCTGGTCCAAAGATATGCATGGTAGGTTGATTGGCATCTCTGGAAAAATTGTCCGTAGGGTGTGAGTGCGTGAGCGAATGAGTGAGTGTGTGTGCCCTGCAATGGGTTGGCACTCCATCCAGGGTGTATCCTGCCTTGATGCCCCGTGACCCGAGGTAGTTCGGAAAAGCGGTAGAAAATGGATGGATGGATGTTTTATCACCATCATAACTTCAAACTCAGTAACAAAAATAGAAAGTTTGTCTAAAATAAAAAATAAATAAAATTAGAATTTGGCATTATTCAACCAAAGGTTGTTTTTTTTCTACTAAAAGCTAAAGATTTTGTGTGGTGTATCATTAATCAGTGTCATCACAGATGCACACAATCAATACAGATTGTTGGGTTGTAGCTACAGCTGAAGCTCACGTGCATGAATGTTGGGGGAAGGGCGTGTCTGGCCTGAATTAAGGTGGTTGATGCACGAAAACACCCTGATAAAAAGGTTGACTGGCTCAAAGTATTTTGAGTATTTTGAAAATACAAAAATACTCATCTTAAATGTATTTAAATACAAATTACATTAGATTTTTCCAAAGGCTTTAAAATACAAAATACAAAATACTATTTTGTATTTCAAATACGTATTTTAAATACATGTATTTGAAATACTGCCCATCCCTGTCCATAGACGTATGCTTCCTCTCTCAAATCTGTAAAAAAATTATTTAGTCTCAACAATTAGGGATTGACTCTTTGGGTCAGTTTGCTGCCTGCTATTAACACCAGCGTATTATAGAGAAGTTCATTTAGATACATTTTCACATTATTTATAAACTGTGTTGTTGCCATGTATGCTTTCCTGTAGCTCAGTGGTAAGAGCATTGCGTTAACAACGCAAGGTTGTGGCTTCGTTCCCAGGGGATTGCAGATACCCAAGTATAAATGTATAGGATAAAGCAATGCAAGTCGCTTTGGATAAAAGCATCTGCCAAATGCATAAATGTAAAATGTAAACGCGTGCAGAGTTGAACAGAATCATCCCAAAACTAGCCCAATGATGGCATAAAAAACCCAAAAATATTTCACACCCATACATTAAATACATATTACATATAAATATACAGTCAATTTTGTGAAAAGAAAATTTATATACAAATAAAAATAAAATTCTGTCATCATTTACTTGCCTTCGAGTTGTTCCGAATCTGTATTAAATCAAAATATCTTCTTTTGTGCTCAACAGAACAAAAAAATGATAAAGGAATTTTTCCTACGATGGGAGTCAATGGGGGTCGAGATCTGTTTCGTTACAAGCATTCATCCAAATACCATTCTCTGTGTTCATCAGAACAAAGAAATGTGTACAGAACAACTCGAAGGTGAGTCAATGGTGACAGAATTAGCATTTTTGGGTGAAGTATCTCTTTATACCCGGAGTGAGAAATTTATGAAGTCTGTTATAAATCTAAAGCATGCCGGTCCTGAATAATTTACAGAGTGCTGGGTGTGGAGAATCCAATACACTGAAACCAAAGTCCGAAATCTCATCACTAGCAATATACTCCCAACACGCATATGCAACGTCTGCGGAAAACGATGAGGCACGTCTCCCCACGGATGACACTACGGGTTTTTGAAGGGCTTTTTTTCCCGACTGGTGTTCAAAACATGGACTGTTTCATAGGTGTATATATTCAGACCTAAAAGCTGACATCTTCTCCAGAACCCTTCACATCAGCTTGTGATCCTTGGGGAGGCGTGCAATCTGCACGCTAACATTTCTGCAAATTATTTAACGGAAGTACAATGATTTTCTGAATTTATGCTTTGAAAAACCCAGAAGGATCCTTTCTGAGCATTAATCCCAATTCAGAAAAAACAACAATCTGAAAATTTGTCGACTAACAAAAAAGGGATACAGTACAAAATGTTCCAGAACAGATGTTTCATTTGAAATATTCTTTATCATCACTAGACTGGTCTCCAAAAACGTTTTCAAAGATTAATTTGAACTTAATTAATACCATATTAATACATTTCTTGTTAAGATAATTGTAAATCTGTCATCATATTCTCATGTGATAAAGAGATTCCACGCTGATACCAAAAACATCTGTTCACGATATATGACTAACACGAGCTGTCTGGCCACGTGTGCAACACAATATCACTATAAATCTGACTTTATCTCTGAAAGTGCCTGTTGGGTCTTTAAAGATCTATAGCTGAGAAGCATCTTTACATACAACCAGGCTTTCCAGAGAAGGTTCTCAAGGTTTAGTGTGAAACTGAGATTATCACTGTAAGATTTGCAACAATTCACAGGAAAACTGTATAGAATGATTTTTATCTTCACACGACTAGAGCCACTGGAACTTGTTTCCGTATTGTTGGCGTAATGTCATCAAGAGCATGAACGTCTTGAGGTTAAGTGTGTCTTTATCAAGAACATCTTAACAAAAGCTTTATCCAGACAGTAAACAAAGCAACAACCTTTCGGTTAACACCTATGATGTTCTTCTCTTTTTGGACACAAAACCTTTTCCGTATGAAGTACATTCTTAAAATATGATTTAACGAACATATTTTGGATGAGAAAATGTTTTAAAAAAATGAACATTTATTTAATAATAAAAATAATACATTCTTTTAACAATAGCCGTTTTTGCAAAACTTCAATACCTAATTTTATAGCTCTCTTGAATTTATGTCGACATTTGTGTTAGGCCCAATAAAACACATTTATATAGCACAGAGATCCCAATGTTGCTGGCATGGTGAATTGGCTTAACATGCGTAAAAATAATGAAGCCTGCCTCATTTGATAAATAATCATTTTTCACATCCATTTACATATTTTGTATTGTATTTTACAGGAAAGTTGTTATTTGGAATATTCTTTATTCGTTCAAATGAATGCATTAACCAAGTAATAAGCATTTACTTAAAATCAACATTTATATATATATTTAAATGTTTGTCCCTGTCAATACATGTCATTATTGTTAGTTCATAATGCATTAACAAATGTTAACATTTACAATGTTTGATTTTAGTGATGTATTTGTAAATGCTGAAATGAACATGAACCATGATGAATACATGCTGTAGAAGTATTATTCATTGTTGGTTCATTTTAGCTAATGCATTATGTTCACAAATACAACCTTATTGTGGAGTGTTTAAAAAAAATGTTTCTTTGAATGCACTCCATCAAAATTTGGAAACAAACTGTTGATGTGCGTACGATTTGGCAGTGATGATTGTTGTAAATAAACCAGGACCAGTTTGACCCCAGATTTATACACATGTTTAATTGGGCAGTTAAATACCTTCCCCCTAAAAAAGAACAATGTAACCAGAACAAATGCTGTTGTTTAAGAAAATGAAAATGAGGGGTAATTCACTGCTTCTCATTATTATAATTTTCTCACCATATTTTTTAATGCTTCCTTATTTCCATCTCAAAGGGAATTTACTCTCAAAGCATTTACTCACCCTCAAGTTGTTCCAAACCTGTATAACTGTCTTTGTTCTAATGACATTCTTCCAAATATCTTTCTTTGTGTTCAACAGAACAAAGCCATCTATACAGGTTTGGAACAACTTGAGAGTGAGTAAATCTTAACAGAGTTTCCTTCCACACGGGTGAGTAATACGGATGTTGCCTTGTCATGTCTTAGACATGTTGCACATTATATTTTCTCTATTATTGTTTTGCTTGCTAATGTGGTGTGGTGATTATTGTGGGCCCGGTTTTATCACTTGTAAAGCATCATCCAAATATTTGTAAGCTCTAATTGGCCACAGGTATTTCATTAGCACTCTACTAGTCTTGCCGACTATGAGCCCTCTATTTTCTAAGCACAGATGTTAGCCCTGCACAGCTGTAAACCTGCACTTGTGGTTTCCATCACAGCGATTTCCTCCACGCTGGTGTTTACATCACAGCGGCTCTCTTTCCAGCCTCACCTGCTCTCTGTCCTCTGGCCAGTGCTCAATGTGACCTCCCATTAGAGAGAGGGAGGTCCGTCTCTTCATCTTCTTAATGGATGATAAACTAACAGCGGTGATTAACTGGGCTGGAATGTAAAATCTCCAGCTACAGTGGCTAACTTTTTTCAAACCACAACGCTCTTATTTCATGGAATTTTAAACACACAGCATTGAGATGGATTCCTGTTTAGTATTTACTGTAGCAGACCACACAAAATAGAGTTTCCCTTGCTTGAAAGTGAGATTTAAAGGAACAGTTCACCCAAAAACACTTCTTATTGTTGCTGAAAGAACATTTAGTAAAATAACTCTTCGCTGAGTAAAGAAAGTTATATGGGATTGAAACAATTCAAGGGTCAATGAATGATGACAATTTTTTTTTCTTTGATTTTTCTTACTTTACTGTTAATTAAAAAAAACATTTTACCTTCTTTGTCTGTATCTTTATGTGACTCAATGATAGTGAGATTAGATCTTTATATGTGAGCAACAGAAACAGAAACAGAAATATAAATAGAAAGAAATTGTTGAAATTTTAACAATACATTTTTAATTTAAATAAATATCTTGAAAACATTAAACCTTAATTTAAAGTCTGCAATATTTTTGACAAGATTGCAGTCTTCTCTAATCTGAGATTGTTGAGATATTGCACGATTTGTATCCTGCTTGTATGGCACTCAACACCGACGTCATTTTGGTGTTCCTTTCCCTTTCAAATGTACAATGCTCAAAATAGCTTCAGTCTACCAAAATGGTATAAAACCACTCCCCAGGTATCAGCCTGAATTATTTTCTGTGGGAACTGTCATGAACCATCATCACTTCATTATAGATTTCATTTGATGAACAATGATCTTTAAACATGTTGACTCAGGACTCGTCTGGGAGAGAGTGGTGCTTTAATCCAGCTATTTGACTTTGTCTGAGGCGTTTTCTAGGGTTGCACTTGAACATTTATAGGGCTTTGACATCCGTTCTGTTTTGGAGCTCAAAAGATTTTGTTGTGTTTGTATATTGGCTGTCAATCATGTTGACTTCCTAAAACCACAAGACTGTAATCATTAGCAAGCCTACAGGGAATCAAAGCTTAGCAATAAAACAACCAACGTACATCATACCTAAAGATTTGCACATACACCCAGTGGCAGCGCTAGGGGTGGGCTAAGTGTGCTGAAGCCCCGAATGTTTCAAGTAAAGCCCAGAATGTTTTATTACCATGGCGTGTACGAATCCCTTGGGGGCCGTTTACATTTTGCGTCTTTTGCGTGTCTACCAATGGGCAAATGTGAGTGGGTCCTTAATAGAATTTAAAATGAAGAAAATATTTGAAAATGGCTAAAAGGTGTTTATAATAAAGTGTATGGTGAGGTTAAGGGTAGTAGAGAGGTCTTAGTCATCTATTTAACCATTTTTATACATACAATCATTTACACTCTTATTATTATTGTATATTGTCTTGGCTTTCCAAACGTTTGGACGTCAGTCCTTAGTGGCTAAAACTGGAACTCTTACTGAATGTATAGCCACCTCCACACAAGAGAAGACCAAACATCATCTGAAAAAATATGATATTCACATTGAAATATTAAAATGACTAAAAATAAAATGTTATTCAAATTAATATTTAAAATGTTAAATTGTTATAAAAATGTAATTAAATTTGCAGTGTCCATTTTTTTTACAGAATTGTTTTATTAATGAGTTTAAAACTAACCTGCAAATTTACAGTTTACTGTAAAATAATATGAAAAGCATGTAATTTTAAAACATGGTCATAATTTCATTTTTACTTTTCTCTGGCGCTCTATCTGCCAGAATGTTACAGTTTTTTACAGGATGTTTATTTTTATAAATTCATTTATTTATGAGTGCTATATAGATATGCAAATTTAGTAGCTCGCTAGTCAAGTTCACTTTGACATCAAAAGTGATGTGATATTAAATGGCGCAATGTCAAAACGATTTAAAGCTCACCTAGTTTCACAGCGGCATTGTGTCGCTCTTCAGCATTTTGGCATGAACGTTAGGGCTTGAACATTTCATGTTTTTGCCAACATGATTTCCCAGAAGATCAAGTCTGGTATTTCATCAGTTGCATTGAAATGAATAAAGAGCTGTTGACACATTGCACAAACATGCCACATAATGCAGTCACACTATATATGTTATCACAATAGAAGCGTAATAATCTGCTCTATCCCTATAAAGCGTGCAATACAGGCTTAAGTTAAGAACATTTCAAATAAGAAAAACATTTAAATGATAATAATGCTGACTTTATGGTTAGTTACACCTTAAACGTTCATTATTCACATTTATACGTTTTAAGTCAATATTCTATAATTCAAAACATCAACCAGAATGTCTGAAGAATATGAATACAGTGCAGGATGACACAAAACAAGTTTTACAGGATTACAGATGGATTTTGCAAATTGTCTCGCATTTCTACCAGGGACCTCAAAATAACCAAAGACTTAAAGTAAACGTCCGCAATGAACAGTGGGTGGAGCTTGTGTGTGAAAAGTGTGTTTTTTCACTACGCACTCTTTACCCTCTCTCCACCTCTCCAGCAGTACGAGAAACTCATCTCTAATGTCCCGGTGCTGCTCTCAGAGTCAGTTGCTCTCATGCCTCTTTAATTCAGTTCAACTGTCAGGATTGTTTCATTACGTGGCTCACCGTGTACAAGCTGCCAAAGGCTTCTAATCCTCAAGTGTGAAAAGGATCACAGAGAAGGTGGCATTTACTGTGAGCCAAAAACTGGAAGCGTTGGACTGGTACCTGACTCTTGGACCTCTTTCTGTTATGGGACTCTTTTCACAGCTTTAGATACCAGAAGAAATGGTGATCTGTTTGATGAAATGTCCACAAAGGAAAGGACATTTTTGGCTTCATGGGAACATGCATGTGCCTCTCTGTGAAGGAGTATGACAGGATTTTGGCTTCTGTAGGGACTTGCAATCAGCTTTTCCTCACCTTAATGAATCATTCCTGAGGAATCTGTAAGTTAAACATCTGTTTTCAGCTGATATGTGTGAAGATGTAATTGAAGAACCTGCAGAGTAAACATTTAAAAGACTGCACATGAACAGTTGCTTCTGTAAACAGATGAACAAGTGCTTCCAAATTCCTCTGATCGTTTATAGGAGTTCGCGGGTGTTTTGACTGACAGATGGTTGGCAAACACTTGCCCTTGTTTGCCTGGAAGTGTAATGGTTTTTATTTTCAAGGTCTGTATTTGAGGCTCGTTACACTTCACAGTAGACATTTTTGTTAACGTTTGCAAAAGGTCTCTTAATGCTTTGCCTCTACGTTTGCCTGCAAATCCCTGAAGTCAGAATGGGAATCTGTGGATATTTTTTGCACCTTCAGCATCCTTGGATATCGACAGGATCTGGCAACGAATGAATTTTCTCTGGACACTCTTCAATTCATACATTTTACAGACAGACACAACTGTTTAGGGGCTGGAATATTGATCAATGACGTACCCAGAGGTCAGCTGAACAGACACGCTGTGAGGTCTGGATAAAACGGGCAGACGGTAAGAGCGCATCCTGTTTTCTCAGCTTAACTACAGATTAGGACTTTTACACAAGAACATTATACACTAGTTAATTCAACAGCTAACATGACAGAACAGTGAACAATTCTAAGTTCATGCCATTTCTACATATGTATTACAGGTTGTACATGCATCATAAAAACTTAAGTAAACTATTTTAGTAAAATACGTTAACTGTATAATAATAAATGCTGTATATTGTTCATGACATGATATCTACAAGTTTACACCCAGTGTGTTTGTAAAACATTGCATAAGTTGTATTGTAAAATGTTACCTTTATTACAATGACTTAGACTGGAACAATGCCACAGTCTTACTTGATTAAAATGGGTAAATTTTCATTTTTTTTATTTCCTATATTTCTTTCCTTGTGAAAAAAGACCTTTTGTAATAACATTCTTTCAACGAATGTCTTACACTGAATCCTTTCCAGTTGCGGACAAGCTTGGTTTACATTAAATGATGTGAGCCAGAGGAATGCCAGATAATATCTGCATTGACAGTATATATCATCTACATCATTCCAGCTAAACTGAAAGAGACATCATGATGTCCTCTCACCTGCTTTATTGTTGACTCAACCTGCTCTTTCAAAGATAAACTCAAAGCTGTTGTCAGGAGTTCTGATATCTGATATAGCACCTCTATAGGACTTTTTCACACCACATATGTACACGATTGCGTATGCACACATTTTTGCACCCCAGTTTTTTGTTATTGATTTAATGTTGAATCAATGTTAACGGTACAATGTATGAAAATGAGCAGCTTCTAGTGGTGAGGTTGTGAATTGCAACCAAAAGCTCACTCCACCCCTCCCTTTCGAAGCACTACGGTGGCTGACACAGGACTAAGATGTTGTCAAGTATTTGCTTCTTTGCAGGAGATAATCAAGTGTAGCATTAGTTCTGGCAGGTGAATCTCGCTTGTATAGGCCAATCACATCAGGTGCAGCTAATCGATGTTAACAAATAGACTGCGTCCGATTTCAATTGCATATCTTTACCTCTTATCAACTACTTAATCGTGCTGCACTCAAAACCCACCTCCATCCCCATCTCCTCCATTTCTGCCTGTTTCTGTCTGATCATTTAAAGGGCCGCAAATCCAGTTGTGTTCTGCAATGTAAAAAAGTCAGTGATATCCCCAGAATGTCTCTGTAAAGTTTCAGTTCAAAATGCACCACATATCTTTCATTACAATATGTTGAACATGGCCATTTGTGACTGCAATGGAAAACGTGCAGTTTTTGTGTGTGTCTCTTTAAATGCAAATGAGCTTCTGCTCCCCTCCCCTCATGCACAATATGACGCAGAGCACTTACACATGTGCTTTGGGTGACAAGCAATATGGCGGAAAGCAAAATTACGTCTGCAATGTCCTATCTTCCAAACCCATACACTAACTGCAATAAAAATCACTTTAATGCCTTGTTCATAACTACAAATCAAATGGAGATGACAAAAACATAGATAGAACAACATATGCCATGCGAAATGTCGGCAATTGATGATTAATCATGTGCATGCATATTACTAACAGACATAAACACAGATATAGGCCAAAACATGCAAGAAATCCATGCTATACTGACAGGCCATCGGGTCCCAGAGCTTTGATTTTTCAACCTTTCCGGCTACCGGGAGCTCTAGCTCCTGACCTATTGGTCGACTTCGACTCAAAGTCTTTCCGGACCGGAGATACGGACCAGTGAATGTTGGTTTGTCTATCCAAATAAAGAGCTTCTTAACACCAGCTCCGAGGTCGCAAGGGGCCAAACTTGGGCTTGTCGGAAAGGTCTCATCCCAACCTCCTTTTATGTTCCACTTTACATCCAACAACAGCACATATTTGTTGTTTCTTAGAGATTTTTGTCGCTGGCTAGTGGCTACATCTGCTCTTGCCTGAAAATGGCTGACAGCGTGTCTCTGGCTGAAAGTGGACCTAAGCGCTCATAAGGCGGAGTCTGTTAGCGGTCATGGGGAGGAGTAAACAATGTGACATCAGATTGTTAGGGGATCCCCAACAGCCGGTTTTGTTTCACTGTTGTGGTTTAAAGGAGGTTACAAAAAGAAGAATAGATTGATTTGTATAATAACAGGGTGTTACTGCACACACGATGGCGACTCAATTTCTAATTTAACCCTGTTATGCATCATGAACCAATCTGGTTCCCCAGGTGGGGTGGACATGTATAGCTGCGCTCCCGCTATGTCCCTGTAATGCTGCATGAACTGCCCAGAACAGTTTCATTCCGCCAACCTTAAATATATTCCATTCCATTTTCTACCGCTTATCCGAACTACCTCGGGTCACGGGGAGCCTGCGCCTATCTCAGGAGTCATCGGGCATCAAGGCAGGATACACCCTGGATGGAGTGCCAACCCATCGCAGGGCACACACACTCACTCATTCACTCACACACTCACACCCTACGGACAATTTTTCCAGAGATGCCAATCAACCTACCATGCATGTCTTTGGACCAGGGGAGGAAACTGGAGTACCCGGAGGAAACCCCGAGGCACGGGGAGAACATGCAAACTCCACACACACAAGTCGGAAGCGGGAATCGAACCCCCAACCCTGGAGGTGTGAGGCGAACGTGCTAACCCACTAAGCCACCGTGCCCCCCACCTTAAATATATGCTATTGTTAATTGTTTGACGACAGTGTTCCTGACAGAAATGTATTTACCGAAATGCACTCTGTAGAAGAGTTTGTCCGTTATAGTGCTACTGTAGAAACAACATGGTGAATTTAAAGTAAGTCGACCTCCGGCGTATGTAGAAAGAAATCGCTCATTCTAAGGGAATAAAAACAAAACGGCTCATTATGTAAGGTCTATATACATCTATGAAGATACAGTTATCTGTGGATCCTTCCAAAAAATGACCTTTCAATTGGTTGTTCTCAACGTCGTTTCAACATTAAATCAATTACCCAACAGAAAGTGCGCTGTTCATAACATAAAACACTTTAATTATACTTCATAAACGTTATGTTGCATAAGACTGTCTGTGTCCTACAGTTGCACCAACTCTTTAACTCTTATGAACTTCCTGTTAAGATCTTTCACACTGAGTCGGAAAACGTGTTTTACAATTCCCTTCATCTTTCTGTTGTAATTTCTCAGTTTGTGCTAAATGATTCCATTAGTGGACATTGAAATTGAATGCTGCTGTGGTTTAAAGGTCCAATTAGATTAATCGTTCACAGAAAAGCCCATCCATTCATCATCATCTGGATGAAATAACATCTGCCCATAGAAGTTTATGATAGACAGCCAAAAGAAACAGAGCTTCACCTGAGCTCATGTTCTGCATCCCAACACAAAATGTGTTGTTGTCGTTGTATTAATACCTGTAGGGTGTAGCATTGTGATTTGACATCCTGTTATGATACAGTGCAGGGTGTGGAAATGTTTCTCAAAGAAACATTCCTCTTTGACTTCAGTTCGGTTGAAAACTGTCATTCTGAGAATCAATGATAGTGAATGTTTGGGTGATCGATGAGAGTGAGTATTAATCCTGAATGAGAGCGATGACATGGGTATAGTGGGACTACAAAGTACTAACTAAATGGGTAATTTTGTCGAAATACCTTATTTATTGATACAGCCATGGAAAAAATTAAGAGACCATTCAAAATTTTCATTTCAAATCAGTATTTCTAGATGTATTGTGGTCACTCCAGTCCAGTGTCTGTTAAATTTCTACAAAATCAAACCTCAGGAGTGAAATAACGTCATCCAACAGCAGTGTGAAAGACTGACAGCATACAAAGACACATGAAAACTGTGATTAAAATCCAGGTTATCGCTTAAAAAATAATCTGAATAATACTGAAAAGTGAAGGTTAACCTGTTTTCTTTACCATGTTTGAGGTCCGATAAAATATCTCTGAAAAAAAATTCTGCTGTCTGTTATCTATTATTTTTACCTGATTCTCCAGCTTTCATTTTCGTCAAATAAATGCAGATAGAAATAATATTTTTATTTGAAATTTGGGAGAAATATTGTTAAAAACGAACACCTATAAATAGTAATTTTATTAAATCAGAAAAAATGGTATCTTACATTTTTCCATAGCTGTATATACATTTTAAATTACATTATTTTATATTAAATGCAATTCTACGTCTGGTTATTATTTCTTTGTTAACTTGATAGATTGTCAGTTTGAATACAACTTGTTGACGTTGACACATTGAATCACCTTGACTTAGAACATTTGCCCTGTGTATGTAAAAGTCTGTCGGGTGTAACTAAAAGATACACCCTAAGCATAATTAAACTTAATGTTTCCTTTGGGAGCTACTTCAGAGATCCGGTTGTTTGGCTGCCATATCATTTGTCTTTTTTATACACTGTGCAATAATATCCACAGTAGTTCATGCATGTCTCATGAATCTTCCACACATTTGCAATTCATAAACATGATCGAAACGAAACTCTTAAGTTACATTCACATCCCTTAACTGTAAAAATAAACAACGTCCTGAATTTCACCCATTCACAGTACAACTGAGAAACATCACGGTGGCTTTGTTTCGTTAAAGAGGCATCTGGTCATTTTCAATAAGTCCTGATGCTGTAGTGGTGGTCAACTGAACTCAAGCCCAGAGCTGTAGGGTAACCCAACACAGCAAATCACAGAGTCGGAGATTCAGAAGCCAGAGCAGCAGCACTGATTTTCTGAAACTATTTAGCACCTAAACTTCCTCTGACTCGACAGATAAAGAGAAAAAGTCACTTGAGTCTGATCTCACAGTGTACATGAAATGGACTAAGAACTTCATATCTCTTTTCAACATATCGTCATTCAAAAGTTAACAAGAGTGAAGTTAACATAAACTGGGGTTGTGGCGGGCTAATGGTTAAAGATCTGGGCTTCTCACTCAAGTCTGATCTCAGGAAGATGTTGAGCCGAAACCTGAATGGATGCTGCTGCAGTGGTCATTTGCTCACATGGCAGGCATTAACGTGAATGCCTCCATGAGATGATTCAACTTGTTATAAACCTTTGAAAGCTTTCTTAAGCTCTTGGATGGAATGTACATTTTTTTTACATGCACTGCAAGAATAGCAATTAGACCTACAGTTTCCATGTTGTTTTTTTAAGCATGAAACTATGAATAGTGTAAAAACAGGTATATTTTACCCTCTTTGCTATACCTTC
This sequence comes from Triplophysa dalaica, assembly GCF_015846415.1. Lineage (NCBI taxonomy): Eukaryota > Metazoa > Chordata > Actinopteri > Cypriniformes > Nemacheilidae > Triplophysa > Triplophysa dalaica. The sequence goes on from NC_079562.1 coordinate 14,283,290, forward strand.
AATGTCACCGACCTTTTCACGTCACTTTCTTGCATCTCCAAAGTAAATAGTCATAGAGTGCTTATGGCTTAGAGGTGAAATAGACTGATAGCCTTATCTTACAGGAATTCCAAACAATATTGACTATTCCAGGGTAAACTTATGTGAATTTGTGCGATGTGAGGCAATACTGAAGCTCCACCCTAACCTAAACGTTATTGCAGCGAATGCAAATTGTACTAAAACATACCAATGAGATTGTAATTCCTCCGATACATTTACCGATATCAGATTATTCAGTGTGATACAGAGCACAAATACACTGCATTTTTCTGTCCTCTTTATTGACAGGATATATCAGCCCCTGATCATCCACTGTTTATAAACTATCGGCTGATAGTATGAAACAGTGCTTTTATCAAACAATACCGTTTGTTGGCCAAAATATCGGTACATCTCTAATACTTTCAATTGTCGGCATTGATTCTGTTTCATCCAAAAGCAGTTTATCAAAGCTAAATTCACACTGAAAAGGTGAAAATCATAAGAAAGAGTAGATACTATTTTGCTGAACCACCATTATATAGAACAGCGTTTTCTGGCTCATTAATGTCATCGTGAGGATTTATTTAATTAGACGTAAAACTTGTCAGACCTGAGAAATAAACTACTGGTAAGTACAAGCATGGGACAGGTAATAAAGTGTGTGATGTCATAATTATGGTTATGCATCAAGTCTTTATTAAAAAAGCTTTTTTTACCGCAGCCCAACACCCCACCCTATTTTCCAGTCGCACCCTTGACAAAACAACACCCTTGACTCCAGTCGTCTCACTCATATACACAAACAGTCAAAATATGAGTATTAATATCTATCTGACAAAACGAAATGACATCATCAGTGCAAGAACAATCCTGCAAACAGACATCCAGCATCACAGCACATGATGGAGGTTATTTTCTATTTTCACTCAAGCCTGAGAAACGTGCTTGTAGGAAATTGTGGCTCTTGGGACACAATTGTAGCCATCTTGTAAGTTTCGAGTGCCCACTTGACTAGACAATTTATTTCAGAATGTTCCATAAACAGAGATCAGCTAATGTTCACTTCCCTTGAAAGAGTTTAGAGTGCCATTGCTTCCAAAAGGACCCACAGAACAATCGTGTGTTTCCTAATAAGGAGACGCTGTGCTAAATAGTGTGATTTGTGAAGGGTGTATCCCGGTTGGAGTTCTCCTTGTGTCTGAAGCATGAGAATAAAACAAAGAGACAGTTTTTCTATATTTCATTTGAGGGGTTATTAGTTATGGTTTGTTAAGACAAGACTAAAATAATACACTGTTTTTCAGTAACTCTCACTCTCTCTCTCTCTGCTGTGAGTATCATGAACCCCCCACAGACATTTTCAAATCACAACTTGCATTCCGAAAGTAAAGCTTTTTCTTAGCTTTTTTTGGAGGTGTATGAACGAGCTTCTATTTCACATGAATACTAATTCATTTATTACAAAAGATTTTATCAGAATAGGTCGATGACTTAATTTGATATATTAACTAAAACTATACACATACTGTATTAATGAAGATAACCCATTGCGTTCTGTTGTTATTAAACTTGGGTGTGTGATTTGGTCAGTGTCTTCATGAAATCAAAATATTTGTTTTGGCATTTAGTATGAGGCCTTTAGGATATCTAAACTAAATTTGCATCTAAATGAAAGATGCATTAAAAACGTAGTCTCTCACTTCCACCAAAATGGACCAACAAGTTTTATGCCATTATTCTGCACCTCAGTTTCTCATCAGATCTGACCAATCAAAAGCTCTCCTTAATCTAGAGAATCCAGCACCCGCATCTGCTATAATGGCTATTTTTAAAGGTCAGGAACCAATCCAAACTATGGATTGCATGAAACAAAGCTGCAGATTTCAAGGCTTGTCAGTGAGTCTTTAAAATTATAATAAAATAATCACAGCTCAATACCTGCAGACACTTATAAGACACCTATGAAGAGCTTATTTGCAAAGACAGATGACTCCTTTTTTTTAAGAATTCAAAAGTCTTGTTTTCTATGTTATCGTGTTTCTATTGTGTTCGTTTTTTGTGTGTGTTATTATTTCTCAATCCAAACAATTCAACTTGAGTTTGACTGATAGTAATTGAAAATGCCGAATAAAAAACAAAACATTGGAAAATTTGCTTTTTTAATTTATTTTTTGCAATTGAACGCTTCATACGTTTTGCTATAATTTTAACAAAAAGAAAAACTGTAATGCAAATTTAAACACTACAAAGTATATAGCAGAGTTTAAGTTCAGAGAGTGAACCCTTATAAACAAATGAATTCATGAATAAACTGGAGAACTTTCTGATGTGGGTCAAGTGCTCTCAGAAACCCAACTTGATGTTACCACTTATGCCCCTCTCAAAACGCATCTTCTGTTTCTATAGCATGTAGGCTAGGTACTGACAGATAATTCATATCTTTAATTTTCCATGTTTTTCTGGATTGTTTAAGCAGAGGTTAGTATTATCTAGTGCATTCTTATAAGGTCTGGTGAAGCGTTTGAGAGACTGCAGCCTGCTTAAGTTCTCAGTCTCTGTAAGATCGGCATTTCCTGATTTCAGCTGCTGAATTGTTTGGGACCTCCAGTCGGCCCTAAAGAATCTAAGAGATCAATTTAAGATCAACAAATCAATTGTTTAAAACTGTTTAACGTTTTAAAGGCAGGAAATTCAAAGACATGTTGAATGGCACAAACAACTAAGCATATGACATCATGCTTTGCGTTCCGTTGTGTGTCAAAAGAAAGAAACATCTATTTATATCTATTTAAAAAAGAGACGGTTAAACATTGCAGTTGAGAACAATGTGACACCATGTGCAAACTACTTTTTATGTATGTTATCAATCTTATAATTTAAGATGAAAACCATCATACACCACAATATTGTGTACATTATCATATTGTTATTTGGACACTTGGACAGATATGTTTTTCTTAGAAGTACCTTTGAGACGTAATACAATCATACTGTACCATGCTATTATCATCTAGTTACTCTATTCATGTAACGTAGCTGAACAATAAGGTGGAATAAAGGCGGTGGAATAAGGAGGAATAAACATACGAGGCAGACGTGTGTCCAGAGACCAAACAAAATCAAATAAATAGCCGGATTTATAAATAGGGAAAGAGCCGAAGAAGAAACAAACTGATATATTTTTCCTGTCAGTTGTCTAGTTGCCAAAGCAGAACACTGTGGAATAAATGGACACAAAATCTGTTTTGTTATGACTTTCCATTTATTTCCCATTTGATATAGTAAAACAATAAACAAAAGCATCCTGGGTCCACATGTGATGTTTGTATGACATTGTTCCTCTTTGGACGGTCCACACCTGTGTGCTCAGAAAACGTCCACCAGAATGAGATCAACAGAGGAGAGCCGCATGGCAAAACCACTTGTGCAAACATCTGTGAATGAAATCTGTTTTTTTCGTAGTTGAAAGATGTAGAAAACACGGATGTTTTACTTTTGGCTTGGTATTTGTTGGTAACTCCTTTAGCTGTTGAGCCACCGACCTTGAGACATATTTCACAATAACAATGCTGTCAAATATCGATTTCAGCAACGAATCAAGTTGAAAATATGTAACACAAAATTTGGGTGGAAGCTTCGGCATGGTCCATTTAACTCCTGCTGGTAGCTGTAGCTGCACTATTTTGAAAACAAGAAGCCATGGTCATGTACTCTGATAAAACAAATGTTCTCCAGGCAACAAATATTGCTTTTGAGTGATGATTATCTGTTTGTTCTTCAGGGGCCCAATGCTTCTCCTCATTCTAAGATGAAGTTATGGAAGTTTGCTGCCATTGGCCTGATTCTCTGTGGTGCTGCGGCTGCGCTCTCTCTCCTCATCTTTAAAGCCACACCCTATACCAGAGCCCCGCCCCCTCCTGCCCACAGCAGAGCTTCATCCTCATCGTCTACATCTACATCCTCCAACTCCTCGTCCTCCGTTGGGACAGGTGGACGACAGCGGAGGGTCAGATCTGCTGAAAGTGGAAACTCTCTCATCACAGAATGTAAGACAGAGATTCCTTAACAACATTTACTTCAGACTTATGTAAAATCAGCACTAAAAGAAAATCAATACATTACAGTACATGAATCATGCAGGCCTTCCAGATGGAACAGTTTACATTAGATCAGTCTAACCCGGCAAACATTTTCCTGAAGGAAATACACAAAGGGTTGAGCGAGGTACAAACATCCTAACTCGGGATTAATTGTAAAATGGACATTTGCACAATTTTACAGGAATGGGCGAGCTGTTGCACTGACAGTGAAAAGTTTTGATGTGTTTGAATGGAGATACTGAAAATGGAGCATGAAAGTTAATTTCTTCATTCTTCGTTGTTATTCATTTATTTCTGAGGGGTTACATGTAAAATAGTAAATGTAAAAAATCTCCAAATTTATAATGATGTAATATTCCAATATGAAAATAATGTTAAAGGGACAGGTTACCCAAAAATGTTCTCACCCTAAAGTTGTTCCAAACCTGTATACATTTCTTTGTCCTGATGATTCGTTTTCGGATTCGATTAATAAGACTAGTTGTTATAATCCCAATATTCCAACACAGTTGAATTGCCCGATAGGACATTTCACACACCTTAATCATGGGGGAAGCAGTCAAGCATATGAATAGAAGAAAGGAGGTCTGAGGTTCCACTGGTTCGTCGGGTAGGCATCCTCTGTGTTTGGGGGATAAAATTTTATAGAAATGCATAGCATACATGCCTTTCCTTTGCTATTATCAGAGAGACATCTCATGAGTTGTGTGTCCCAATTTCATCACATTATCCTGAGTGACAGATGCCATTTGGTGAGGTGAAACACAGAGAGAGGTATATAAAATATATAATACACCATACACTGTAAAAAAATTAAAAAAACGTTGAACTTTTTCTGGCAGCTGGCAACTCTAACTTTCTGTAAATTTACAGTTTTGACTGTATTTTAAAAAGGTACAGTTCTTTTACATTATGCGTGGAAAAACTGTAAAATAAATGACAGAAAGAATTGTAAAATTACAGGTTTTTAGTGGGAAAAAGACTGAAGCATCTGAAAAATGACAAAGAGCTTCTAGGTACACTTTTGTATACCCGAGACTCAGATCGATGAACAATGCAGCTGTAAGCAGGCTGCCCGTTGTCTTTCCGGGGCTCTCAAAACTACTCACAGCTCTCTTTAACTAGGTGCAGAAAAAAACAGCACTTTATTTATGAATGACACAATTCTGTGCGCTACAATATCCTCGTGATTGTTTTCTTAAGTATGTCGTCATTGGTGTGAAGTGCTTTCATTTTGCTGGAGGTAAGCAACCAAGTTAGTTAACAGGTCTTGTGTCATATTAAGTAAGCTGCATTTATAACAAAGATTGGCAAAGATGGAGATGTCATGTTAATGCACACGCCTTTGTCCTCTGCTTGTGACGTACACTCCACTTTGTGCCGTTGTAAACTGAAGAATGCACTAAATAACGCAGCCTGCTGCCGTTTTTATTATAAGAGATTTGAAGAGATCTATAAAGCGATCTCGTACAAATGACATAATTACTAAAAAAATTTTAGGGGGGCTAAGGTAGAACTTTAGGCCCACCTAAAAAGTGCCTAGCAACGCCACTGACAACTCCCCTTATTTTATTTCTAAAATGCTCCTTATTTCAATGTAAAATAAATATATATTTGAGATGGTGGTCTAGTGGGTTAAACCACTGAACTGGTAAATCAAAGGTTGCTGGTTCGATCCCAGCATCCACCACCTGTGTGTCCTTGAGCAAGACACTTTACTCCATGTTGCTCCAGGGGGATTGTCCCTGTAATAAGTGCACTGTAAGTCGCTTTGGATAAAAGCGTCTGCCAAATGACTTAATGTAATATTTTATGTCAAATAACAAAACTAAACTGCATTTTTTGTTTTTAAATCAAAGTTTAAACAAAATAAAACAAAAGTCTTAGTAAACAGAGCAGCCCTTGCTTTTCAAAACATGTAATGCGAGTTAAGTAACATCTCAACCGACTTGAATCGTCAGATTGTATAATCGATTTTAACCGGCTCATGGTGAATCGTTACATGTCTAATGCTATCCCAGCATAATTAATCAAACCTCTGTTTTTTTCTTTACATCAGTCATGGAAATCTTCCAGACCTTCACAGAGGGTGAGCTGAAGCAGATTATCGGGACCTTGGTGGAAAGAAAAGCCCGCAAAGATGCACTACAGAGCAAAAGAACTAAACGTGCCAAGAAGCGCGGCAAACCCTGCTCTTTACGAGACGTGGAGGTGACGGTCAGTCAGCTAGGTCTGGGATACTTCAGCGACGAAACGATAGTCTTCCATTACTGCAGCGGAAAGTGCACCGCCAACCGCAAAAACTATGACCTGACGCTGGCGTTCATGAAACGCTCACGGTTGCTCACTAGGGATCAGAGGGAGAAAGCTCGACACAGCCCCTGCTGTAGGCCCATCGCTTACGAGGAGGATACCTCCTTCCTTGATAACTTCAGTGAATTTCACACAATCCATGAGATTTCGGCCAAGGCATGTGGATGTGTATGAGGATCGTAACCTTTAAAGCACCCTTTGAGGACAGGAAGAAAAACATGTTTATTTATTCAAAACATATTTCTAGATGGAAAAGACAAAGAACCAAAATGCTGCACGGGAAGAATTCCACACGTTCGGATCTAATAATGTCTCTAATTTGGGCTTAAAGGGATAGTTCACAAAAAAAAGAAAATTCTGTCAATATTTATTCACCCTCATGTCATTACAAACCTGGATGACTTTCCACAGCGCAACACAAAAAACGTTTTGAACCTAACAACATTGACCCCTATTGACTTTCATTGTATAGACACAAAATCACAAAAAATTATTCTCAAAATATCTTCTTTTGTGTCCCACAGAAGAAAGAGTCAAATACAGGTTCTGATTGACATGATGCTGAATAAATGATGACTGGTGAATCTTTCATTTTGCTTGAACAATCCCTTTAAAGCACTGATTTGGGATGTACTTCATTGCCTTCAAGAGACATGAACACTGAATGAGGGTTGTCAGATTCTACATAAACAATATTAAAAATATATTAAAACAATATCTGTTATATTGTTGTTGCTATTGAGACGCTGCTGTATATGTCGTTTATAATGCCTTCATAGGTCGACTTTCGAAAAGCTTGAAATGTTGGGTGGATGAAATAATGCAGAACATTTATATGGGCATCGGTTGGAAAAATGAATGCAAAATATCTAGACCAAAAGTAAACACATCCTCATTGTGATGGAAAAGGAAGCAACTGGCCAGTATAGTAAAAGGGATCGTATTTCAGAAACCATCAGATTCAAATGATTTTATATTCAGTGTCCATATTAAACATCTACCTCAACACTGATAGTCAACATGATCCACAAGGTGAAGATAATACTGATGGGTAAAAACTTTTTAATGGAAAAGTGGATCCGAAATGAAAATTCTTTCATTGTTTACTCAATTCAAACCTGTATGACTTTCTTTTTTCTGTGGAACACAAAACTCACACTGGTTTTGTGTCTATACAATAGAAGTGAATGGATACCGCCATTGTTCGGTGACCGACATTCTCCAAAATATCTTCATTTTTGTTCTGAAGAAAAAAGAAAGTCTTACAGGCTTGCAATGACAATAATAAATGATGACAGAATTTTGTTTTTGGGTGAACTATCCCTTTAATTCAAACATTCTCCTAGGAATGCAAATAGAATTTCTATTAAATGATAATATTGTATAATTTAGATGCATACATTGAATAACTTGGAATCGTTCATTCCAAAAAGTGATAATATTCCGCATTCCTTATATTTTTTGGATATATATCACAGTATTTTGAAGCAGTACTGCAATGTCTCCACATTCTCATTTATGTTTTCAACATTTGTCTGATGTCTGCATTTTGCTTTGACGATCGAATTCCGAATAATAGTTAAGGCTCATTGTCACATGGCTTTCATGCCTAAAGATCTTTACCCTCAGTCAATTCTCTGTTTCTCAAATTAAACAGCACAAAAGAAGAAAAGTAATGCACAATGCCGAAAGTTCACATAGAGCAACACTCCCAAAACAAAACTTCTGTTTAACGCTAATGTGTCTTTGGCTCTTCTGTATTGGCGTTTGAGGGGAAACCTCTCAGCAGAATCTGATGTATTTTGAGCGCTGTGTCAGAAAATCCATGCCTGAGGTCTTTCCCTAGTTAACCCGACCAAATCCACTTCATCCTGTAGGCTAATAGATGAGTCTAATCCACTTAGCTCCTGTCAAGCGTTGGACAAAAATACTAAGGAACTAAAGTGGAAAGAATGGGCACCTGCAAAAATACCAAATGAGGCTAGAGTCTTTAAATGAGTTGAACTGAAATACTCGGTAACAATTTCCTTGAAGCATTTATGTATAATCCATTATATTGAGTTATTAAAGGGTAAAATGCATAATAATTCTAACGGGTTTTTAAATGCATTATATGTAGTTGTAGAGAATTATAATCGTTTAAAATGTGTAGTGTAACAATGAATTGCTAAGTGTTATAATGTTTTAACTGTAATAATAGTTATTGACAATTCATTGCAATGCTTTAAAACTACTTTTATAATGCATTATACATACATGCTTCAAGGAAAGTGCTCCCAAATACTCTCTAGTAATCAGATAAGAAATACAGATACTAGATAAGACGAATTCCATGTTTCACACTCCAACCATACGCTTCATGTAACAATTGCAAATGTGATAAAAGTGGCCGATTCGGTTTTCTCTGAAAAAAGAATTGAAAAAACATCTATTGATTGACCAATGCATGTATATGAGAGTGAACGCAAGTAGTTTCCTTGCACTCAGGAAACAGATGAGTGGCCTTTTAAGCCCGACATAAGTCTGATCAGTTCATTAGAGTAATTACAGTCGAGAAGTTAAGCCCTAACAGCACCAGCCCTTAAAACTTAAGACACCATGTGCTTAAATAACTCTTTGTGCTCATGTAACACACGTTCATTCAAAATTGCATTGAATCATTTTATGTTTATGTATGTATTTAGTTCTTCGTATAGACAAATATATATGTATATATAAAACTAAAGCAAAGGTTTATGCAATTCCCTAATGTTGTTTACTTTGTGCATGTATATGGTTGTAAGATTGTAAGATTCGCATGCCAGGAATATAAAATGTCCAGATCGAATACCTTGTATCCACATTCATAATCTAATACCATATGCGTTCAAAAGGAAATAACTGGAATCAGACAGGAGAGAGATCATATTTGCTTCTTAACTTTCTTTAGCATAACTGCTATATGTCCATCCATATGGCCTGTTGGTCCAGTGCGTGCACAAACACACACACACACACACACACACACACAGCCTTTCAGTTCAAGGATTGTTGGACCCTGATGACCAACTGCAATAAATATTGATGCAATGCATCTATATAACATGTGTATATTTATTAAAGTCTAAGTTATGGTTTGTTAATTTATTTAGATGTAGCATCACAATGTATTCAGAGCATATTATTATTTATAGATTTTTTTGTGTTTCTGGTGCCAAATAAGATTTCATATGTATTATATTCATATATATAACTGTTTAATAAACTGTTTAAAACTTGTTCTGTCTGATTTACATATGTACAGTATGTTGTTGCAATTATATCTGTATTGTACTTCCGTTACTTAGACTCATGCAGAGCCATGTTTTCCTTGATTGACGTACATAGTGTTTAAGATATTACACTTAGCAGTTATGTGCAACTTTTTAAAGGCTTTTTATGCTGCACTTAATTCTTTTTAACCCCGTGATAAAGTCATATTTTCCACTCTTGTCATTCTTATTATAAAAACTCTTGAAATCTCAATAACTAATGAACCATTTTCAAATAATTTCTAGTATGAAGAAGGACGACGTGGCCTTAACTAAACTGTCTGTCAAAAGATTGACGCAAGAACAGTTTCGTTTATTTCTCAGTTTGTTTTGAAGACTGCCAGTTTCGGCAAAGCTGTCAACATAAAAAAACAAGACTTTTCGCCTTGATGAAAGAGTAGACTCTTCATGGAAGATTAGTATTAAAAAAAAGGTTTAGGGTTCTGTAGTAATACAAACTTTTCTTTTCCAGTCTTCTCTTGTTCCGACTGTGTGATGATATATGCAAGTTAAGAAACATACAATCCCCCTCTGAGACAGAAAGACCACTCCTGACGTATTGCACGCACACCAAGAATTGTTGACAATAATATGCACTGTAAAAATCCCTTAAAAATACGTAAGATATGTAATACATTGTTTTCAAGTTTTTCTTTAATTTGACTTGTACTGTATTTAAAAAAACTGTTAGATCTTAAAAAATCAGTACAATTACAGAATCTTTATTTTACTGTATATAAAAAACAATAGTAACGCATTTTCATACAATAGTATATTATAGAAGGGCCTTTTTCTGTCCTCAAATGACTCTTGTTTGGCTCAAAAGTGTTCAGACTTGCTTTATGTAGACCTGTCAGTCAATCATTTCTTTTTGAATCTTGCTTTGTACACAGAGGCATTGTCAGGATAGAAAGGCCTCTGCCCAAACTGTTGCTATAAAATTAAAAGCACACTATTCTCTACATATCATTATACGCTGTAACGTTAAGATCTTTGCTCATGGAATTTACGAAAGCAGTCAAATCTGTTCATTAGAAGAGAGGCCGTCCCAATACTTTGTCCATATAGTGTATGTATATGCAATGGTATTTATCCTTCATCTTGTGTAACATTCAAAAAGCATTTTTCTAGGGATTGTACATTATTTAAACACAGAACATGAGAAATATCACACGATATTGTTTTGTTAGTTACACTGTTTATTATTACTTTTTACACATAATCATGAATTAAAACTTAAAAGATGTATACACGCTTAGTGACTATAAATAGCTCTTTGTACATTGACACAAGACTTCCCTCCTGACACAAGACACAAGGCTGGAAGCAGTCATTGAAAACATTTGTTGACTATTAATCAGAATATTTGACAGGATAGAGAGGGGTTTCCCGGCTTTAGGGGTCTGTCATTATATATATGGCAGTTTTAGCTCCGGTACATTAGGCCTGAGTTAAGAAAGGCTTTTAAAATTAAAAATAATTCAATTCAATTAAAATAAATAACAAAAGTAAAACGATAAAAGTAGTAAATGTAAGTAAATAATGAAAAGAAATGTCCAGTCACAAATGGCAGTGTTACCTAACATTATGGCAAATGCCTTTTAAGATAGTCATGGTTTCCCTTTTAAGAGAGGCATTTAAGTCTTAAAACTTCTATTTTTATTTTGCTTATCTAAAGGTAAAATTAGATTCCCTTTCCTTATGTGGCTGTGGCTGTGTGCTGCGAGAGCCCTAATGCATTTTATACAGTAATCTGTAATATAAATTAAACAATCCAGGCTTTATTTCCAAACATTTCAAACACAAGAGTGAAAGTAGGCTGTGTAACCGACCACACCGAATGAGCTGGTTCTGAGAGCCCTCTAATGTCTCTTCAGAGAAATGCATCGCTGACCACACACCCAACTGACTTCAACGGTTCACCGTACACGTACATGTATTCTGGCGAGCCTGCAGGGTGATCAAACAATGACCTGCTTCCAGGAACAGATCAGAGTCATGTGGATAGTAAACCACTTTGACCTGTGAGTGTGTTACATTATATCCTTGATACAAACATCATCTATCACTGCCAAGCCTTTCTGTTTGGTTTGACTCTAATTCTATCATTATAAAACGTGGAGTCTCATTTGCCATCTGGGTGGAGAGACTAAACATCTCGTGAGTCATTATTTCCTGTAACAGAGCAGGTTTAAAGTACCTGAAATGAAGGGTTTCTTAACTTAAAGTGATGAGCTTGGTTAAGACTCCCCACCGCACGGCCATGTTTTCAACTCCAACACTCACTACACACTCAGAAAATCTTCCACAGAGTTTCACTTGGTGAAGTAATTTGCTAATAGACATGTGCTTAAACATTTAAGAAGTAATATATAAGTAGCGAATACAAATTGTCTTATTGAATAGATCAATCAGCCTCTAACACCGAAGTTAGACCAAAATTCTAAAAGTTCAACTATTTTCTTTCATTTTTGGGGAACTGTATGCTTATTAAATATAAATGAATATTTAGTGCCAACCTGGAAAGGTCAATGCTCAAATAAATAAAATAAAGAAATACAAAAAATGATGCAAAAGTTGAGCAGATCTCTACTGAAGAAACAGTGTCGTGAGTTTTTCAGAAAACATTTGTGGCTCACCAGATTTGTTGAAATGGAAACAGTGAGGAAACCTGCAGTAAGTGCTGAGAGATGCTGCACATGTACATATTACACTCGATGTGTTCATGTATACAAGCGTGCATTTCAGTGATCTGGATCTGTAAATATTTGGAGCGAAGCAAAATGTGGTACTGCGACTTTAACCTTCATGTTGTGTTTGAAAGAGCTCTATTTGAACCAGCGTTTGCACATTTAAAATTATTTTATCATTTTTATAAAAAAAATAATTCCGTGATTTTTTTCCTTCAAAAAAATGATATTTAGAAAGAATAGTTATTTAACTATTGAACGGTTCTGTCAAAAGAGGGATTGGATAAGAAATAGCTAGTTGTAATTTCAGATAAATAATGACAGAATTTTATTGCAGTTTTAAAACTCTAAGGACTAAAGTTATATTGTAAACAATTCTTGTTTAAGCTTTTTTTTTTAACTGAGACACAAAATCCCTAGGTATTTTATCCACTACAATGTGTTACATTTATCACATACAATAAATATTTAATATTACTTTTAATTAAAACTCACAGCCTTTTACAATGCAATTCACATTTTATTAGCTTGTCCACATATTACATTAATTTAGAATAAAAATGAAAGATGAATTTGACTGACTGCATTATTTATTATGTTTAAAAACCTTTTAAGTACATGTTGCAATAGTATCATTGTTTCATATTCTTTTGGTCATCCTAACTGTGTAGTGAAAAGCCCTAGTTCAGTTATATCATCAGAAACATTGTCAAGCTAGTACAGTCTAGTATTGGCAGTGACAGTAATTTTGTGTAAGTTTGCGGTTCTGAATTTTGCAGATTATTTTCCTATATGTTTACATGGTATACTGAATATCTTAAGTTTATTAGCAAAACAAAATATATGCAAAGAGTCAATATTTACATTGTTTTTAACACCCTCTTTAATTGGCTCTGGCATGATGGATATTAGCTTCTGGGCAAAATCCTGACTGATGGCAAACGTTTCTTGCTTTTTTAGTGCTTCGAGTTGATCATAATTTGTGGGGAGTTGCTTATTTTAAACAATGTGAATGCACACCACAACAGCTTAAGCAGCAAACTTTGCATTTATGTCACTGCCAATACTTTTGGCCACGACTGTACTGGACTGAAATTATTCAGTACATTGGCGCAAGAACTTATTCTCCCATACAGATCATTATAAACAATAAACATTCTTCTGTTGTCAGAAATAACACATGCGTATTAAAAATGTGTTGTTTTCAGACTCTGCATCATGAAAGCATCTTCACACAACACGTTAACATGTGTGACTTCCACAGCATATTATTGAAGACTTTCTACAGATGGAACTGTTTAATGTTGTGTTGTAGCTGTTTTGAGACACTTTCAATTCTCTTGAATGGCCGAGGGGAAAATATTCCTCACAGTTCAAGTAAAATCATGCTTTCATCGGGCCGCACACATGCAAATTCTGAACCAGAACTCTCAGCCCACTAAAGCAGAAATATCAAACCCTATCTGTTAAAATAAACGCAAATGACGTTGTCCAGAATGAGTGACGAGTTTCAAAACTGCATGTGGAAAAGTCTTAATGGAAAGTAAGAAGCACCTCATGAGACTGAAGTTGAGCAGTTTGCCTGAAAGTCAAAACAACCTGAGAAAATTCTTGTTATTGAGACTGGCATAATTCTCCTTTTAGTTTTCTAGTTTCTTTTCAGTAGGAGAGGTTTGTTCTCATTAAAATAACCACAGAATGAGCCCAATACCTGAAGAACCTGTTTCAGTTTACCAGAGATCTGTGCTTAAAGTTTATTAAAGGACAATGACCCATAGCTAAGAACAAATACATTTTATATCAAATAAATGATCAATTTCCTAATTCTAAAGAACTTTCTTTATTCAAAAACACAATACATATATTTAATTTGTAAATTTAATGTAAATTTAAACCTGGATTGTTTTTTAATTGGATTTTGAAAAAGTAATTTGCTGCAGCATTATAGTTTAAAGATGAAAATCTTGCTCACACTTTTGACACTCATCAAAAACACTTTCGAAGGTCAAGTCAGTTTAAGTGCAAGATTTAAATGCATAGACGTTTCGAAATTTCACAAAAAGTTATGTGGTCTGAATGGAGACAACTGTCGAAATCTCGGTGAAATGCACTATTTGTTGCTCTTTGTGTGCGTAAGTTTTTACGTAAATTTGACAAAAAAACAGTGCGCAATAATTTGACACAAAAAATAAGTACAATTTAATTTTAAAAAACACTGTGTGAAAACTTTACGAGTAAGTAAAGTTAACTTAAAAAAAACTCTTAAACAAAAAATTGGGTAAATCCTATAGTTGTTTTTTACAGAGCATAACTATAAAAAAAAAAGAGCACAGAAAGTGTATAAATGTATGAGAAAAGACAAAAAGAGTCAGATGTGGGCAAAGGTGGAACAACTTTATAAAAAGTTAAATATGAAGGCTGTACAGGTTTCCACATCGCAGAATGATGTGACTTTTAAAGCAGCAATTTTCAGTGTCAAAATAACTGTGTTCTGATCCTTTTCAACTGTAAATATGAACAGTCATCTGAGAGGAGGAACAATGAGGAATGAGAAAGCACGATTTTTATGCATATAATTGGGTTTATAATGGTCTGCGGAAAACATCTTAACAATCATCTGAAACCAAAAAATAATAGTGAGAAACAAAACACTATTGAAAAAAAACAATTATTCCAGTGAAGTCAACAGCCCGAAACCTTTTAAATCCCATCTCAACATTTTCACCACAGTGAAATGACATTAAAACCACAGGAGCTGTACAATTGAGTAGTATCAGAACAAAAATAGCCTAGGTTTACACAAACGAGCCAAAAAGCCAAAAAGAAACAAACCTGTAAACCATGTAAACCTTCTAGTTTTCATGCTTCATATTGATGGGAAACATCTCATTTAGAAACTCTTTATGGAAATGTACATTGATCTGTGGAACAAATGTGTTAAGTGGACAAAAAGTACCACAAAAAACAACAACAATGAAGTGCTATAGATGTTATAAACAAACACGACAAACTCTGCAAACAAAACAATACTGTTTAGCATTCAAACCTAAATCCTTCTTGCTAAATTTGTAACAAAGGCCTATGTAGCGTTGTGACCAACATATCTACGTAATTCTTATTTTAAACATATGTATTCACATCAATATCATTTCAAAACAGTATCCTATTATAAAACTACTACTGAATTAAACACCTTTAGACCGCAGGATTCATTGAAACTCTTTAGTACGGTGTTCTTTACATTGTCAAACGCCCTTAAACTTTACAAAGGGTTCCTATATCTACATGACTGGCAGGATGGAGAAATATAACTGCTTTAAACACATTTCAAAATGTGTGGAAGCAAACATTTACATGTAGCGTTGTGTCGTTGGTTATTTTCACGACAATATAATTTGCTACAGATGGCAGTGTATGATGGATATGGTGTTTAGCAGCAGATTGGAGGAAAGCCCTTGTTCAAATACACTGTGTGAGAGTCACAAGTTTGTGTATTTGTTTGGCAGTAACGTGCCTCACAAATCATGTCTGATTCACTATCCCCTTTGATAACTGAAGATAAAACCGGTTTATTCTAGAAACAGTATTATAGTTCAACTGCAAAAAAGACACTTCCAGGTCATATTTACCCAAAGTCAAAAGAAATATGAAACTATACAAGAAAATGAAGCATATATTTTGATGTTTGCATTGTAGGGTTGATTTCAATAAAACCCAAAAAATTATCATTCCCAAAACATATTTCTCAGTAACTTATCTAAACAAATATTAATATTTCAATAGTAATGATTTTTAATTCATCTTTAGATTACAGTAAGCATCTAAGACAAAATGTTAAAGATTCTAAACAGGCTTCATATCATTTATGAAATGTTATTTTTAGTATTAACACATTATTTTAATTAATCATTTATTAATATGTTTTTCTTTAGGCTTTGGTTAAAATTTGATCTGGGCATCTCTTGACATTTATATTACCTTTTCTAAACAATATTTTGATAATATTGTTTAAGAAACAGGAAAAGCTTGCAAACCTCATGTTTTTAAAGAGAGACCAATCATATTTTTTCTCATGGACTGACAAAAGCTTCACAGTAAACAAATTATTTAGGGTGAAAAACACTGCATTTCCATACACAAAACATCAGTAATGCTACAGTAACAGACAATAAAGAACCCATTCTAATAACTATAATAATGATTAATAATTCACGTCTATAATAAGTCATTTTACTATAAAACTTTGTATGCTAAACGTATATACAATACTAACTCTTAATATACAGGACATGTTCATAAAAATATACTGTGTGGGAAATAGTACTATTGCATTTACCGTGTTTACAGTAGTATTTATACAACAGTTCCATGTGTTTGAGAGGTGAGGTTTACTCTTCATATAACCAGCAATTACACCATCATGACAAAAAATGGGTAATTTGATGTTACAAAAACAAAATAAATAAGGTCTACCTCAAATCACAGCTTCTGAATTTAGTGTATTTAGCTGGAGATAAGTGCATGGACGCCTGCTCTGTTTTAATCTGTAACTGTTAAAGCTGCAGAGGAATGCCTCTTACATACCATCATTTAACTGAGGTCATTCTGAGAAGTGAGGGATGATTTCACTGATGCAGGTGGAAGTGAGCAAAAGAGTGAAAATAAACATCTCCTCTCCCTCCTGTTTCCACTCAGACCAAGATCAAAACGCACACACACAGTATGTGAAAGAAACTGTTCACGTTTGGAATTACAATGTGCCCGTTAAATTAAACACTAAGAGTCTTGTGTTCTCATCAATATGATGATGCAGAGAGAGTTTTATGTGTAAAGTCTTTAAATGTTTTTTTTTGCTGTTAAAAAATCAATAAATAAAAGAAAATAATAATGATATGAGTACAGTACAGTCGCAGGAGCTTGGAAAGATTCACCTGCATAGTTATCTTTTTTGTAAGGGTTGCAGTGCGGCATTGTGGGATAGAGACTAGCAGCAGATTTAGCACTTTGTGTCCCCTGTAACTGGACACACACCTGCCTCTGGATTACCTAATGAAAAAAAACAGTTTAAAAAATGAGAAGAAAAAGATTGGATAGTTGTGTTCTGATACTTATGGATATTTAGCACAGACTACATTCTTAAAGAAAGAGGTGCTTAAAAAGGTTCTTGGATGACATATAAGAACCGTTTCTGTTTCATAAAAGGTTCTTTGTGGCGAAAAAAGGTTCTTTAGATTATAAAAAGGTAAGAAAGAGATGGTTCTTTAAAGAACCTTTGACTAAATGGTTCTTTGTGGAATAA
Organism: Triplophysa dalaica; assembly: GCF_015846415.1. Taxonomy (NCBI): domain Eukaryota; kingdom Metazoa; phylum Chordata; class Actinopteri; order Cypriniformes; family Nemacheilidae; genus Triplophysa; species Triplophysa dalaica. Next base: position 14,301,006 of record NC_079562.1, read on the forward strand.
AAATTGGTTCTTCTATGGAATCACTGTCAAGAATCTTTTAATAGATGTTAATAGACTTTGTAAAGTACATTTGGTCCAGGCTCGTCCAATGTAAAATTTGGGTCCTGACAAATAATTTGGTAACTGTACAAATTGTGTCATTTTGTGCAAACCGTGAGCATCTGTAGGACACACAACAACATAATGCAACAAACTTATCAACTAACAATGTTTTGAAAGATCACCTGATGCAGGTGTAGAAGCAGCAGGGGTCGTGCGAGGCTCATCATCATCACTGAAGCGGACGACCTCACCTTCAGGGAGAACCGGCTGTCCGTCTGACTCCTGCCCTCCGGTGTTCCGAAGGGCCAGGGTACGATGATGTAACGCTGCAAACAGCTGTGCAGCGTCCTTAGAGCTGGACTGAGAGAAAACACCAGGCCACAATTACGACTCACCCTGTGGTGGTGAAAAGGGTATTGAAAAGTTTATTTAGTATTATCTTACAGATATGAGGAAGACTTTGACGCCCTGCTCCTCAGTGTCCATGGCGGTTATTCTGATACTCTTCTCGCTGGATTTCTCCAGCTGCATCTGAGGCCAGATTTTTGTGTTAAGAATCACCCGAAGACTTCCCTGAGTCCGCATGACTGTAACCCACAAATACAAACATAGCTCCATGTAAAACATTACTAATCAATTGCACATGAACTTATCTTATTTATTTAAGACTCGTTTCTGAAAAACAGATGTCAGCCTGGGTGACAAACAGAAGCATTAGCGCCCCCTTGTGTAAGTCCCAACATCGTCAGTTATCTTTGTGAATGGATTATTAACAATTACAATGTTATGTTAAATAGTTATTATTATAAATATATTGCTTTTAATGTTAATTTCAAGTAAAAGAGGATATTCAATCCCATCAAATGGAAATTTAATATAAGCACGGAGCCAGAATTTAAAAGTGTTAATCCACCCAAAAATGAAAATTCTGACATCATTTATTTCCCCTCTTTTCATTACAAACCTTTATGACTTTCTTTGTTCCGCAGAACACAAAATAAGATATTTTTAACAAAGTTGGTAACTGAACAGTACTGGTACCATTCACTTCTATTGCATGGACACAAAACCAATTCAAGTGAATACCAATATTCTACAAAATATCCCCTTTTTAGTATTCTGCGGAAGGAAGAAAGTCATACAGAGTGTAAATGATGCCAGAATTTTCTTTTTTGCCTGAACTATCCCTTTAATGTGAGTTTGCAATAGATTATACATTTGTTTTACCCAATCTGGACTGCAGGGTGCCATAATCAGCGGATGCCATATCATTCAGTCGGAGAACGCCACATCCTCTCTCCACCCACGACTGAGAGATAATCTCAAACACAAACAATTTACACTGCATCTGAAAACACACACACCTCACACCATCATCCCACTTGTCTTAACCACGCTGATATGTAATGATGGGATATGAGAGCTGTTCTCACCTGTAGCACATTACTCTCAGACTCCTCTCCCGTCTGCACCTGCACTCGCTCTAACAAACACTTCTGGGGTTTGTGCGCTTCGTGGCGTGCTGCGGACTCCTCCAGAGACTCTTTCGTGTTTTCACCTGCATCACATTACAAAATCACAATATTTTTCACCAATGATTTCATTCTACATCGGGGGTAAATGTATCATGTGACATACCCTTCTCCTGAGTCTCATCTTGCTGAATCTGTCCGAATAGGCCGACGGCTGTTTCTGCCGTCTCTCTGCTGCCCCCTGCAGGTTCTGTGCTGATTTTTGGCATTGCCTGAGAGATGAGGGTGGGATTGACGTATTTGATCATTTGTAATTTAACCGGGCCAAATTTTGACATACACTTCAATGACTAGAAAGGAATTTACTGCTTTACCAACACACGATCCGACATGTTCTGGCCAAAAACGAATTTTGCACTTTTGGCACGGCTATCGTCAGCTTTCTGCGTGCTATGGGAAACAATAATCATGCCAAAACTGGTTACAAGTTTCTACCTGAGGAGACCTGTATAATGCTCTTAAAACAGGATAAATATTTACCAGTACCTGCATGTGATGTACTGCAAGAAGTAGTTTGTTTCCTCAGAATTGTCAGCTGGAGGACAATCTTTATCGTAACACTCAGGTGAATGTTTACACACCTATTCAAGAAAGAAACAGACATACAACTTCAATAAGACAAAACAACTGAAAAACATTTTTACGTGTTGAATTATTAAAGACATCAACAATAAAAACTGTCAAACCTTGGCTCTTTCATTCATATTTTGTCCAAATATAAAAGTGGTTTCGATTGGATCATTATGTCCTTCATGTTTGTCGCTTGTTTTGTCACCAAACCCTTTGCTGCTTTTTATCTTGAAAGATCAAAAGACAAATGAAGGTTCAACATTTCGTCACTTTGCTTGTTTTTGTTCAACTTTGCAGTATTCGTGTCTCCACAGATGAAACTAAAATGACTAGGTCAGCCAAACAAAACTAGATGTCTTGTTTATTCTGAAAGCAAAAGTTTGTGAAAACATCACTAGATTCATCTGGCCTGTGTTCAAACATGCTGACACTGACATTATGTCAAATATCAGAAGCCCGATTTACACATTATGATGGATAACTAAGCCACATAATGTTTGACTGTCTGTTCATTTATAAGTGGATTTTAAAGCAACAAACACGTTTTATTTTGATAGCGTGATTTGTTAGTTCTCAATTATTTAAAGATATTTGTGTTCTACTGGTTCCTAGATGTCAGACATGAATATGACGAAGGTCACTCTGGGAAAGTACAAGCATCTGTTTGTTATTAAAGTAGTGAAACTGATATACATAAACTGTGACTTAAGTGTCCAAACACTTTTTTTTATTGATGTCAACTACTGTGCGATACAGTGCAAACTGGAAAACATGTTTGAGTTGTGGCTTACAGATGATAGCTGGTTATCCTGCGTAGCATCAGAAGACGGGTCTGTGGTACTGTCACATCCTGCATCAGAGGACTCTTTCAATCCATTTGAGCTGTTGATCTGATCTGTGTTAAAGTAAAAAAACTGATCTTAAATAATTCTTTGACAAACTTAAGTGTAGTTCTGTTCTGCACGTCATGTACACACCGCTCTGAGGGGGGGTTTTGGCCGGAGGGGGCTGCAGCACGGACGGTCGGAGGATGCTGCGTTGGGCTTCTTTAGGTTTAGGACTGGGGACACCTGAAAGAAATTAATTAACAGCATGATCACTCCAAAACACAAGGCCTGGCAGCAATGCATTCCTCATGCTGTCAGGACATGAGAGGGTCTTAAATGCAGGGTCTTAGGTTCATAAGCTTGACAATAAACAAGCTTATTAAAAGCAGATGTCAGAACGGGGACCCACCAGCACTTGGTGCCTGGCCGTGGATTAGCGTTGCGGGCTTCAGGTGAAACCCCACCGTCTTCTCCTCTAATCAACAAAGGAAACGTTGAGACAACATCAATGAAGTGACATAACTGCAGATATGGAACTCACAGATGTGAGCTGATACAGGTTTGTAACATGTTTGAGTCTCACCAGGTTCAGAGTCAGAGTTTGGGGTTGGTGAACGACAGAATTTGGACGGCACTGAAACATTGTTCTTAGGAACTGCAAAAAAAAGGAAAAGGTGTTTAAAATAAGAAGTCCTGAACTATTGTATTTAGTTATCTACTTGATAACTGCACAGCTCTCTGAAATACTTGATTCTAATTGGTAGCTTGCTGTGTATTTTTTATAAACATAAACTGTATTTATTTGAACGGAATTTCCTTTTTAATAAAAATCCAAAATGTTGGCCTCTATAAGGCTGTTCACATTATAACGATAACTATAAAGATAACTGTAACTATAACTATATTTGCGTCCACACCAACGGACGATAACAAAAACATAATGTTAATCTTAAGCCTGCGGGCTGCAGTGTTCTCAGTCACTAAAATGAATGTAGATGATCTGCCACTGATGCTTTCGGTTTCATTCCCGAACGTCTTTTATCCAAAATGCGCCAGCAAAGGCTGGATGCTTTCTCTGGAGGCTTAAGGTGCGCTCATGTCTTGGACGTTAAGCATTTATTTGCCAGCTTGCTGACTCATAAGCATTACATATATAATATGCGGCCGTAAACACACCGCTTTCCGACCACTAGAGTCTTTAATTCTGACATACAAGCCATGTTGCAATCACCAATAGTCAAAGATTATCTGCCAGAAACAGTGATCCCAACGATATCGTTCTCTGTATCTTTATAGTTATGGTGTGAACCCCGCTATTCGGGGGTATTATTAATAAATACGTTATTTTTTATAGTCATGGTTATAAAGTGAACGGCCCTTGTATCACAGTCTGTTGTTGAAGTCAAATTATAACAAACTGCCATTTCCAGGAACATCATACCTGACAGCTGAACATATTAATCATCATTACTGGCTTACTGATGCCAACAGGGGTAAGATGAGGAGATGCACTTGCACAATACTGATTTTGCTTTATTTTGAAACCCAAAAAGTTAGATTGCAGCTAAAAATTATCAAGATTATAATGTACTTATTTTGTCTATTTATATAGGTTGAAAATGGAACAACTCATGATCATGTTATACCGTCGACTGTTAAATCCACTTTACCAAGTAATCTGAGTACAAGGAATGTCAGGATTACCTGAATTTGCACGTGGGAATTGTGCGTACGGTGACATTCTTTCTCTTTTTGCAATATGGGAGTAACTGCCATCATCTTTATCGGAGTCTGAGGCAAAAAGCAATATAAACTTTTACTAAAATACTAGAAAGACACTTTACATCAATGTAGACTTTCTGTAGACTACTTACCTTCTCCATCTGAGCTCGATTCTTCTGCAGACCTCTAGAAACAACAATTCAGAATCAATTTCAACAATGGACAGGTTGAACGGTACTGCAAGATGCATTCTAGAGTACTGAATCACACAAAATATCCGTCTTACTTTTTGTCCTTTGTCCGCTTGGAACACAAACACAGGGGGAGCAACAGCAGGTCTCTCTGTGGGATTAAAGACACTTTGTCATTACGAGATTATTTGATACATCTTTAAACAAAAGCATAATTTTAACAAATTAAAACATTTATAAAGATTACCAATGGGTGAATATGATCTATTATTAATTCAAAGCATAAGAAAATATGTTTCAATAACCTAAAGTCAAAAATGAGCCTGGGTATCAGCGCTTCTGTTTTTATGAACATAAACATGACTAACCATTCTCATCTTCCATGCTGCTGTCTGTGTCTTTCCTCAAAATGATTTCAACCTCCTCTGAATACAGTATGACCATCAGAAACAGAAACCTTCACAAAATATGGTGACAAATGCATTATTATTATTATTAGTTGCAGTAATAGTAGCATTTATTAACTTTAAAAAAAGGTAATTTTGAATAAAATGATATAAAATACTTGTGCAATGTCACAGCACATCTTTTATATTCGGTTAATCTGAGGTTTGCATTTCTCATGGTATAATTCACACTGAGGTCACACATGCAATTTAAAGGTGAGTGGGTGCATCATCTCGAAAGTTTGCAAACAACATAGTTCTTCTAATGTCATATTATTTAAGCAACCTCCGTAAAATTATGCATTGACCTTGTACACACAAACAATATGTCATTACTTACTCATCCTCATGTTGTTCAATACCTTGATGGCTTTTTTATCTTGTTTTGGGTTACAATGGGAGGGATCATCTTCTCAAGCCTCAAAAGCGCCCAAACTTTGTAAATGAACTGAACAAACGATTTTGGTGTAGGAAAAAAAATCATAATCCGCTATTTTAGTTTTAATTAAAATATAATTCATTTATGTTTTTTTCTTGTTATTATTATCATTCTTTTCTGCTGACGCATCCCGGTTGTTATGGCAACAAGACACTTTCGTGAATGCATATGATCAAAAACTCTTATTTTTCTAGACAAAACCCATTTGTATATCTTTAGGGCATCTGAAATAGACGGCATGGGTCGTGTGGAGGTATTTTGTTAAGTATTTGTGTCCTTTTGAAGTTTGAGAAGAGGTCCCCATTTACATCCATTGTAACAACAAAAAAACACCACATTTCAAAACATCACCACTTTGTTTCCAAATATCAAAAAGTGGGTGTACGACACGAGTAAACAATGACACAATAATGGTCTCTTTAAAAGTAAACAATAACATACAAAGCTAAGTTTGCAGTGGGTACACGTCACTGATCTCTACATTATAGCAGTGAGTTCAGATGCTGCGCTAACACTCCACGATTAAACTCAACACGATACACAAACACACACATTCCCTCGACTCCAAACACTCGCATTCTTCACAACATTATTCATTATAGGTATAAAACACGTCATGCGTTCACACTTGTGTTTCTGCTACCAGTTACCCTCAGTTGTCAACTCCGCCATCTTCCTTCCGCTCTATACCCACAATCCTCTGCGCGGATATTCAAAGCGACGCCACGCGACCGTCGCGCGTATAGCACAGTCAATTTATTTGTGTTTTCTTTGTGCAGACAATATCTTTTCTACACAAGTATAAATACTCTATAATAAAAATCAGTCAGAATAATCTTGCGTGAATACAGTAGAAACTACAGTAGTACTCACAAGTTAACTTCCTAAATCTGACCTCACTAATTTTATTGTGATTAATTATATACATATTTTACGCTTGCAATTGAAAGTCATTCTGGGTAAAAGTTAAGTCTAACATTACATTGAAATAGCATAAAATAATCCAAAGCAACAGGTCAGAGGATTTTCCTCATTGTAGTTTATTTTTCATTTGAAACGTGACAAAAGTCAAAAGGACCAGCTTACATTATAGTGTTTATACAATTCATTTCATTGTAATACCAGCTCCAACTATTTAGTAAATACAGTTTTCATATATGGTAATCTACCATACAAATGTAAAAAAACTATGACAAATATCTCTCACTTTCAAAAGATGAAGGCTTTTAGTGAAAGTTCATAATTCCCTTTAATAGATGATTTAATTGTTTAGATCATTCAAACCATATAAAACATTGTAAACAAAGAAATGGTTTAAGGCAAGTGAGGTGCTGATAATCTATTTCTGATCATTTAAATCTTGATATGGTGGCTCTCGGTTCCCATACAGACAGTAATGCTGTATTATAAACACAATATCAAAAAAGATGGAGAACACGCCCAATCCAAACTTTGTAGGGTCCCCAAATATAAACTTCCATTTATCTGTAAAGAAAACACATTAACAATTTAAAAGAGGAAAGACTTCCTAAAACTGGGCATCCCCCTTTTTGGGATTCACGTGTAACCCAAGTTTTAAGTCAGTATTCAGATTTGAGCTGTGAAGCATCTTACACTATGAAATATCTTCTAAATCAGGTTTAAATAACAAACATGTTGACATCCTTTGATTAAATCCGCAGACAGGTTCATAGACTAGCACTGACGTTACTGCAAATGGGGCAAAAATGTTGTTGCGTTATCCTACCTTCTTGTTTAATTTAGTAAATGAATGTGAATAGGTAAACTACTAGAGTTTGTGTTGTCTCACCATTGTTAAAGGCCTGAAGGAACATCTGAATCAAACTAAAGCTGCCACCGGTGAAGTCCAGTAGAACGTTGCCGATGCTCCATCCCTTTGTGCTCTGTCTACGGTAGTTCATATAAGCCTGAAAAATATGATAGTATATTTATGATATATCTTTACTTCCGGTTTCTTATATTGGTGTATTCATTTTTTAATCATTCTAATTAAATGTCCCTGATCTTACTATGCAAGTACACAGTCCATTCAGCAGTATTTACAGAATACGCATGAAAAGTATTAAATGTTACCATATGTGATCCAAACATTATAACTAACAAAGTGGTCTAATGTGCATATCTTTGGTGGCAAATGCCATTTCATGTTGTCTTTCACATGAACCTTTTTTCGTGCATTGCATTACCTGTGGAATGTATTTTACAAGAGTGACACCCAGTTTAATATAGGAGAAGTAGTACAGATAATCCAGCCAGGTGATCTTCTGTGCCACGGCAACAAAGAGGGAGACAAACGCAAAGGTCCAGCCAATCACCAGCAACCCAATGGCCACTTTGGACACCTTTTGATCACCTCTCTGAAAGATATAAAGGGGAAAGGTTAGGAAGGTTTAAAGAGCAATGCAAAAGTAAAGCCTGACATGGTTAAAATTTACCTCATAGATGAAACATTGGCAGATATAGACGAGAGTGAGAACTACAGCATGAAGACTGAAGAACACATCATTGGCGTCGACCGGAATGACTCCATTGGGATCTTTCTTCAAGAATTCTTCCTGAAGAGTGTGTTTACGGTGCATTTATTCAGTTTGGATCATGAAAATTTTTGGTTCTCAAAGCCTTTCAATTGTGTTACTTATAAGCAAAATAAAATGCTTAAAATGTTCATATTAGTAGGATACTTACTGTTAGAATTACGAATTAGACCATTCGCCACCTCACCACAAGACTCAAATCGACAGAATTAAAGGGGTCATATGACGCGAATACGTGATTTTCTGTGTCTTTGGTGTGTTTTAAGTTGCCCATGCATGTATTAGACATGTACAATTGTAAATATTAAAGTGTCGGAACAAAAGAGTCATTCTATGTAAAATCGAATGCTCACCCAGACCTTCGTGAAACGCCTCGAAAAACCACACCCCCACAAATCTACGTCAGTTCGTGGTATGATTTTACTAAGACCGCCCAAATGTTTACGCAAGTAAGGTGGGTGTACCTGTCAGCACAATTTCTTTGACACCTGATGTTCCAAATATGGTAAGAGGCGTTACATTTCCTTCACACGCTTGCAGTTTTCGACCAATCATTACGCACCGGTTAACCGGCCAATCATAGCACACCTTAAGCTTTGTAAAAAATCTGCGCGTTTTAGAGAGGCGGGGCAAAGAGGAGATATAAACATGCACAGTATGTGGAAAATACTGTGTTTTTTAACCTTAAATCGTGTACAGTATACACATTGCATTACATCTAAAACAAACAATGTTTGTTTTAGCCGTGTCATATGACCCCTTTAAAGCAAATGTTATATTACAGGTGTTACAGTCAGGTGCTCTCACCTGTATATATGGCACCCAGAACAGGCCAACATTGAAAACGCTGTAAGCAATGAATCCAGTCAGGTTGAGACTGATGAAATCAAAACTGAGGCCCACCACACTGTGTGACCCAAAAAAAGTGTTATTTATCAAATGTATATTCATTCATCAGTTTAATCGCAAATAAAAAGGATCGTTACCTGCGTCGTTTCCAGTTCTCATATGCCTGTGGGTAGAATGACACAGACCAGGCCAGGAAGTAAATCCAGCCAATAATCTGGTTGATGATGAAGAGAACGTTGCTCCTGACAATCAAAAACCTAATTCGAGTTTCAAAGCTGAAAATAAAAGATTGTATTAAATGCTTGAACATTTCACACATCCACAGCAGAGGTTCTTAAGGAATATTCTCATTAACTGTATCTGATTGGAATATAGAACGTTTTTAACAACCAAAAGTGTGACCTAGAAATGAAGGCGATCTCATTGTATCCCGCAAGCTCTTAAAAGCTGAACTACTTTTAAACTGGCACAGCGTTTCATGATGCAAATGCTAAAAAATGCTATAAAAACAGATGCGTAACAGAGCGAATAATAATGAAAGTAACTAAACAGTAAAATGTCTTGTTCTTCTTGAGCCATGCAACTGCGATATCCTAAAGCTTGTTATATTACTTGGGTGGTGTTTGATAAATTTTGGCCTATAAAACTTGGCCACAAACCAATAAAGGTAGTAAATCCTTAATCTACTGTCAAAAGAAAGACAAAAAGTGAAAGGATGGTGTTGACTAGAGAATGTGTTTCAGTGAGGATGTGAGAGTGACGGGCCCTCAAGCTGTTATTTTAAGGACACTGAATACATCTCTTCCGTTAACATACGCACACAACATCAACAGAACCTGTTTTGCAACAAGTTGATGCAAAAGCTCAACTGTAATGCTTTTAACCATTTATGTGTCCATTTATGCCTGAAAACCACATGCGGCTGAAAAGAAATGACACAACAGATCACTTTTTTATTTGATAGAATTGTGATCAACTAAACACAGATTAACAGAATTGAATTAACAACATACCTTTTAACCCGCGAGTCATTGCTGTAAAGCTCAACTGTAACCTGACCGACTCCTTTTGCTTCCACTTCAAAAGATACAGATGTGTTTCCTTTTGGCACGACAACCTGTCGAAGATCACAGAGACAAATGTAGCCATTTACCCTTGCTTAAACAGACAAGGGGAATATTTGTCACATTCAATTGAACAATTAATCAGTAAAACAACCCTTTGTGGTAAACAATCCTTAAAACAGACCAAAAATGTCAAAAGAATCAATCCTGTAGGTTAAAATAAAAGATCTTCCTGATAAAGGCTATAGTGAAACCCAACATCGTCGTTAATTCAAATATATTTTGAAAGATGAATTCAAAACGTTGCATGTGTGTTGCAAAGTTGGGCTTGGAGTGTAAACTGAAGCTCAGCTTTGAGGTTAAGAAAGCTTGGCACAAGATACGATACACAACACATGTGCAAAGCTGAGTCAAAACCCTGGAGAACGACTGCTGTGGTGGGAAACAAAAGAGAATCAGATCAACAAAATATATATTCTGATAACTCTAGTCGTGTTCTCAATGTATGCTTGATCTCCTTTGAGCTTTTTGTATTATTTTTGCTTTTTTAAATTTAATTAAAAACCCACATTCCCTGATGCTCAGTATTTTGCCTTTAAACATTTTTTTTTTCAATATCAAATTGTATTTTCTCAATTTTGGACCATACAATAAAATAATCTGAGGGGTCATTAAAATGTTGTATATATATATATATATATATATATATTCACTGCCTTTCTTAAGTTCAGGGTCACTCACACAAAACTCGAGAATAAAACAAATGTCACTTTGCTATTTATGTTGTGACTATATAGAATAAACATAATTGAAAATCAATTAAAACTTTATATCTTTAGCATCTTTAAAAAGCCACCCTTAGACCTAAACTGTTGCGTGTTCTTATTTGATCTCACTGAAGACTGAAAAGGAGAGGAAATTGTTGAATAAGGTCGTATTTTTGTTTTACTGCACACTAAAAGTAGGTTGAAGCACTGTAGGCGCATGGACTACTTTAACAAGACTGCGCTTAAAGTGTTGCATTGCTGTTTATGGGGGGTTCAGAAAACTTTAAGTCTTCATCTTTTAATTTGTGTTTTAGTTTTAAGTTCGGTTGTGGAACGACTTTCCCTTTAAAATCTTGTAAAAGATAAATGAACATTGAATGTTACGATAACAAATTGATGAGAATTTAAATATGAAACTTTAAACATAAATGGGGCAATTTGAATAATTGCATATGAGTTAACTTTTTTTTAAATTAATTGTGTTAATCCAACAGATTTTCTTCAAATGTGTTCAAATCCGTCCTGTTATAAGTGCACATACAGTACCTCATCTGGTAGTTGAATTAGTGAGGAGACATTTCTGGATTTATATGTGATGTTAAAATAAACAGTTACAGATGTGTTCAGCTGCGAACTGTCGGAGAAAACAAAGGGATGATATAAAAATGATTCATGATGAGCACATCAGCCGGATTTAATGTTTTTGGACTCTTAGTTGAAGCCATACATCTAGATTATCATACCTTAACGTTATAGTGATGTTTTGTGAGGACTTTTCCTGTAGATCGACCGTTGCTGGCGCTTTAATTGTCACTTCTGCAACGATTGTAAAGTTATTTATTCATATTAATAAAATACTCACTTTCACTGTTTATCTTTGTGCCATCGAATGTTTATTTATATTAATAACATTGTACTCACCACAAAACGTCGAGGCCAGAGAAATAGATAGCGTCAAAAGAAACAGTACCTTCTTCATCTTGATTTCATATGTTTTAACTTACATATGCATGACTGTTCATGTTTACAGGCATAAGTCAACAGAGGTGTGATGAAGAAAGTGAAAACACTCGGCGACTGCTGAAAGTTAGCGTAGATAAAGTACAGATCTGCAACTGTCAACCTAAACGGTATTTATGGATATAAAACAATGAGCATTCAGTCGATTAAAAGAGGAACTAAATGAGGAAAATCTTTACCCTCTTCTTCCGCATACAAGATCACGTGATATACGTCAGCTGACAACTAACTGTTTGGACTGCATCTCTGCGCAGTTTGATCGGCTTATGACGTCAAAATACCGCGAGAGCGATTGCTAAGCAGTATTTCAAAAATGAAGGAGGACTGTTTACCTTTGTATTTTTCCCCATTACGCACTGCACTGACCACCAGAACACACAAATATTTTTCCCGCAGGCTATACTCCTGAACAATTAAAAGCTTTTTCTTCACACTGTCCATCACATTTCACCCTTGCACATCGCAATATATGCTTCTGGAAACTGCATGTACATTGTAAGAAACAATAGGTTTAACCTGTAAACACATTTAACACACTTTTAAAAATGATATTTAGTGTTTTTGTCTATATTTTTTGACAATTTGTATATAGTGCATTATTGTTTTTATTTTTATTGTTATTGTTTTTGAGATTAAAGTCGAAGTGTAACGAGATTAAAATCGAAATGTTTTGAGATTAAAGTCGAAATGTTATGAGATTAAAGTCGAAATGTTATGAGAATAAAGTCGAAATGTTACGAGATTAAAATCGAAATGTTATGAGATTAAAGTCGAAATGTTACGAGATTAAAATCGAAATGTTATGAGATTAAAGTCGAAATGTTACGAGATTAAAATCGAAATGTTATGAGATTAAAGTCGAAATGTTACGAGATTAAAATCGAAATGTTATGAGAATAAAGTCGAAATGTTATGAGATTAAAGTCGAAGTGTACGAGATTAAAATCGAAATGTTATGAGATTAAAGTCGAAATGTTACGAGATTAAAGTCGAAATGTTACGAGATTAAAGTCGAAATGTTATGAGATTAAAGTCGAAATGTTACGACATTAAAGTCGAAATGTTACGAGATTAAAATCGAAATGTTATGAGATTAAAGTCGAAATGTTACGATAATAAAGTCGAAATGTTATGAGATTAAAGTGGAAATGTTATGAGATTAAATTCGAAATGTTACGAGAATAAAGTTGAAATGTTATGAGATTAAAGTCGAAATGTTAAGAGATTAAAATCGAAATGTTACGAGATTAAAATCGAAATGTTATTGGATTAAAGTCAAAATGTTATGAGATTAAAGTCGAAATGTTATGAGATTAAAGTCGAAATGTTACGAGATTAAAGTCGAAATGTTATGAGATTAAAGTCGAAATGTTAATGGATTAAAGTCAAAATGTTACGAGAATAAAGTCTAAATGTTACGAGATTATAGTCGAAATCTTGTTTTATTTTTATTTTTAACATTGCACTAAAAACGCCGTCGTACTACTGTATGTTTGCACCATGTGTTAACTTTCTTCTGCACTAAGCTCCTGTGGCCAAGTCAAATTCCTTGTGTCTGTAAACATACTTGGTAATAAAGCTCTTTCTGGAAATAAAGCTTTTTCTGATTCTGATATAGTTCTGTAGTTAATTTACAGATCATCGGTCTCTTGAAATCAATATCTCACAGTACATTATGTACCGTACAAAAAAAGTGCAGCCTGGTGCATTTTCAATCATTGTTGTCAAAACTATAGCCATGTCAGGCAATATAATTAAACTATTATGTTGACATATGGACTTGTATTATGGCACTGACAGGTCATTTATATAAATATTTATTATTGCCAGATGAACTAAGAATTTTAAGCAAGTCATGTCCATGGTGTGGTGCTCGTTTGAAGAAAAGCGCTGGTTTGCAAATGTTTAAGGGATAGTAACAAAAGCGACTAACAAAATAGAAACAGATGTTCTTGACATTCTTGAAATTCTTCTGCAGAATTCGAAATTGGACATAACTCACAGAGTTTGATCACGTTTATGTACAGCTGTGCGATTATCTCCGAAAAGTGCTCTCTCTCGCTCTTGTTCCAGCTGGTTGACGTGTGTGGATGCTCCTTCTCCCGCTCTCCCTGGTTGACGCGTGGCCGTGCTTTGACAAGAGAATTGTCCAATAAGGGACTTAAAGTTATTACGGAGCGGATTAAAAAAAAAATTCAGAAAAAAACTTTGGCTGGGGGCATGTATCGACCACAGAATACTACGTCATAAGTCCAACTCGTTTTTTGACAAGTTGACCTTGTCAAGCATGAGAAACCAGCACGTTTAACAGTGCAAAGAAGTCAGAATGCATGAAACACTGCCGCACCTCCCCTTTAATAATGTGTTTGTAACATCTGTAAAATTATTAGGACATACAGGCAGACAGATAGATTGATAGATTCTCCAAATAAAACTATTAGGCTATCCATTACAAAGATCAGTGTTTCTGGGAAACATGAAGTGCAGCAAAGTAGCAATTGAAAGTGTCCCTGGGGAAGCGCTGGACTGACATGGCAAAGCAATGTTCTTATTGAAAAAGTCCAGCTTCAAAGGTCATGCAGAATTATGGGAATGTCTGTGAGGACCCAGGAGTGAGCTCCAGTAATCCAAGATTAGATCACGGCCTGGTCATGTATGCGCTGCAAGAAAAAATGTGTTGAGTCGCTACATGCAGCGGAACTGAGCTGTTGGCAACTGGCAAAGACCAACTCATGCCAGGCATGGCACATAATGATAGACATTTCTGGCTGTTATCTGCCTGTAACCTATGACAAGATACAGGCAAAGGCATCTGCCTATTGACACAATGCCAAAGTTCGAGCTTAGTTCAGATTTTGGTCAGCAATGAACTAACAACTTCATATACGGTGTACATTGAATAATTTCTTGGAATTTTAATCACTGGTATATATAACAAGACTAAGTTGTCAAAGCTAGACAGTTATATAGCAGTATGTCTTACGTACAAATGGGGAAGAGGGGTGTGATGTATAGATTTGGTTTTCTAAAGTGATGGGTCATATTTAATGAGGCGTCCGGGGAGCCAGTGATTCTATTACATGAATACTTAACATGCCCCATTGGACATTTTCAGAAGTGTTATCAGTATGCTTGTGAATCCCATTGCACAACATTAGATTTTTTCCTTTATTTGTATTGGCACACAGATCCAAAAAAGTACAACAGCAGATGTTAAGAGGGAAAAGGGATTTGGCAAAGATTTGTTATTGTGCAATAATGCAAGTCAAGCGGGGCATGCAACAGGGGCTGTAAAAAAACTCCCGACTCCCACTTATTCCATCCTCCATTTCTCTCAACTGACCAAATATAGTGGTTTGAGATTTAAAGAGAGATATAAACAGTTATAAAGTAGTAATAAATAGTTTGAGATTGTGGCTTCCTGTTTATGTTTGTAGTAAGGGAGGTTAATTTTTCAATTCGTCCAAATACTTAAAACCCACCGACTGTCCTCTGCAGATTGTCTAGCAATGCAGAGTGTAAAATGTGGGCGAAATTTGAGGGGGCGTGGTGTAGGTTGAGTTCCTATAAAAGTGTTAACCAAACGGAGGAGTAGAGAAGAGCAGCTTTAACTGTGAAGAAGACCATTATTCTTCTGAGAACGTTGTCTGAGGTAAAGATCACAGAGTTTATTATCCAGCAGTCACATGCTTTTTAAGATATAGGAGAAAATAGATGCATGATAAAATAAGAATTGCTTAACATTTCAATCTGATCTTTGAAGGTTTAATGGAGACGAAACAATCAACCATGAAGTTTCAAATTGTGCTTTTTCTTCTGCTGTTGACTTGCATGTATCCCAGTTTGGCTCAAGGTAAGAATATGTTTTCCTAACTGAGTGAACTTTAATAATGCATCCAGTTATATTATTTTGTTGTTTTAGAACAAGAATTCGTATCAGAAGGAGCTTTACTAACAATTATGTTTACAAACACAAGGATTTTAAATTGGCGACATTAGCTTAGTGCAGAAGAAAGTGTACACATGGTGCAAACAATGTGAAAAAGATATAATATACATTTAGATAGAAAAAAAGGAGAATCAGATAATAACAATAATGCACTATATACAAAAAGTGAAAAAATATTGGCAACACATTCATGTTTAAATGAATGTGCAGATGTGTTATTAACAGGTTCATAATAATAATAAAAAAGCATAGTTGCAAACACTATAGCAACTTTAAACTGCTATACAGTTGTCCAAAAATATTTATGTCTAAATGCCTTCTATAAACAATACGAAAACCACGATAATAGACAACAAAATGTTAGAATTCAATTAATATTTTTCTTTAGATAAAAGCATCTGCTAAATAAATAAATGTAAATTGCAAGGTGCAACGTTACCCAGATTTGCCGTTTGATGATCTTATAATACCAATTAGGTCATTTTACCAACTGTCCTTTTTCTTTATTTCTAGGATCCTACGAAAACTGCTGTTTAAAGTATGTTGTTGGCATAAGAAAGGCCCTCAGAAAAAATATTTCTGATTACAAAGAGCAAAAAGCAGATGGAGGATGTAACATTCCGGCTATTGTGTGAGTATTGACACAAAAACATCACAGACTTCATCAAAACACTTCAACACAATCGCTTGGACCACTGGAATAACACTTCCAATAAACTACAACTAAACTGCCTTCTTTGAATTCTCTGCAATGTTTTTATGATTTCCTTTCTTGTCTTTATGAAGGTTCCAGATGAAAAAATCAAAGACCATGTGTGCTGATCCAAGACAAAGCTGGGTGAAAAATCTGATGAAGCAAGTTGATTCAAGGAAAAATGGTTCAAAGAAAGCTGGTGCAAAGTAATCCCTCCATGAATTAATGTAACCAATATGTTGGTTTTATAACAGCAATACAGCCATGTAACCACCGTATATCTTTTTATTTCACTTTCATTCTGATTCCTTACTTCTCCAGACTATGAATTATCATAATGCAGAGGTTCATAATGAACTGTATTGTATAGTCTTCTGTTCAATAAGCACAATGCGAATGTATGAACTGTGAATGTTTGTTTTCTCTGTTCCACCCCAACAAGATCTCTTTAAATCTGTAAATATATATTTTTATAAACATTACGTTGATTATAATCTGTAAACTGTGTAGCCTACATGTAAGTGCGCGTGTGTGTGTGTGTGTGTGTGGTGTTTGAGAGAGAGAGTGGCTGAGAGTTCAGTACATTTATATTTCATGCACCTTTTTTACTTGTAATAAAGATTTACAATTTTACATTTAAACTTGTTGTATTTTCAACTACATTGTCAAGTATTAGATTTTAAACAACACAGATTTTTTTTATTTGTACTTTCTCAGCTTGATTTTAAAACTAATATCAGGGCAAATGGTCTACACAAAAAATGACATATTTACATGATTGTAAAAAATGCCTTAAAACTAAAGTATTAACTGTCTTAAAGCATTATAATAAAAAAAATCTGCTGTTTAAACCGAGCTGCGCCCCCCAAATAGCCCGTCTTATTTTGAGCATGTTTGTTCTCGAGAGAGATTTTTGCTTCAAATTGTTTCAGTGGTGCCTTATCTTTGCATCTTTCTGGTGCCAGATCTCATTGTGAGGTGTGACAGGTAATGTCTAAACTTGCTGGGGGAAAGAAAAATTACAGCGTCATATTTCTATCCATTCTATGCCAAATAGCTGCAGTTCAAGCGTTTTGTATGCAGTCTTGTCACTGCATCTGTTTTATCATGCTGTGAGGGAAAAATAACTTGTGTCTCCTTCAATGGTAGATTGAATGCACATCTGACTATATTCGTGTGTATTCAGGAAAATTACAAATACTCTACAATCATTATAAAGCTCAAGACATGAAAACACCCAAAGGCGATTTTAAAGTCTCTGACTCGCCAAACCAGCATGTCTGTGTGGGAGAATCTGAACCATTGAAATACTGAAACCCACAACACCATAGAAATACACCCCGGGAGCTGGGACACAATGTTTTGAATGAGTGAATTTTTACCCATAGAGAAAAAAAATGCTGATCACTGCTCTTAAGCTTTTGAAATGATTATCAACACCATTACAGCCCCAAAAGATTTACTTTATTTCAAAAGTCCACTTTAAATAAATGTGTATGTAACTAACTACTTTTACTAAGGTAAGTAAAATTATAGCATTTAGAAAGAATGGTTTGACATTCATTATGGCAAATGGCAATGTAGGCCCTGAAATGGTTTTAAATGATAGTACTGTTAAGTGATCCTGAGACTAAGTAGTATTTAACTCTTTCACCGCCATTGACGAGTTATCTCCTCATTTAAAAAAAAACACTTCCCCGCCAAAGACGAGTTATTACGGCAATCAGTGTTTGAACTGTTGTACAGCAGGTGGCGCTATTACACACCACTGGGTAAAAGTGCAGAATCCCAGAACCTAGAACGTATGTTCTAGCGATTTTTAATGATTGTTCTGAGTGGAATCTGGGCGGAATCTTTGACAAAAAATAATTATCTCAGCTGTTTAATCAAAGTGATGCATTTTTGAAGAAACCTACCCATATCTACGGAGTGATAAAAAAACGAACAAATGAATATAGAAGAATACGGTTTCTTTTGTTTAAAAGATGAGACTCTGTTCTTTCATTTGACATTTTGTTTGTCCATATATTCTTTACAGAAAATTTACTGTGAGCCATCAAAGTTGGGTGAAAATGTTAAAAAACGCTGGCATAGGCTGGCGGCGAATGAGTTAACACTAAACTACCACAATTCAGAGTTCGGTAGTAACCGTTCTGACACACAATATGTCACTGTCATCTCCACCAACAGCTCCAGACTTGTTATTTCCTTCATTTGGATGATTATGACAATAAAGATGGTTATGTTGGCCAGTAGCCATGAGAAACACAAGTGCTCTCAAATGGATTTTTAAAAGTGTCTGCTTGTTACATGGACAATTTCACAAGGTGTTGGCTTGTCTGCATGGATCTCAAACAGGCTAAATCTTTTATAACTTTCAGTTCTGTGTTTCATCAAGACAGCAACCTCGGACAGTTTTCTCACGGATTCTTTGCATTCAGAGAAAAACATAAAAAAAACATTTCCAATAAATCACATCGTTTCTTTTGCTTTGGGATCACATTGAAAGGAAGATGATAGGCACGTTTCCTCACATTTTTTGCATTAGGCCATTCACGTGACTCCCTATTCTTAGAATAAAAAGTCCCTTAGTCATGAGCTGAAACATGATCTTCAGCTTTTTAAGCTCAACATCAACAGATTGTATTGAATCCGAACATGGCATTGAATTAAGTAAGATATGCTCCATGATTAATTTATTTTTCATGGCACAAAATCAGTCCTGGATTTTAAATTTTAGAAAGGGTAAGCAAACAGAAACTGTGCATATTACATTCTGCAAATTGCAAAGCGGTAAAGTAGAATGCTTCTTACAATGTGAACACAAACACAGGAAACTAATAGGATTACAGTGGTTTTGTGACTTGTTCACTTATTCAAAGTCACATGACAACCTTCAGAGGTTATTTTTTCTATAAAATATTTCTTAATAACAATATTTAAGGGACAGTAACCTCAAAAATTCTGAAATATAAAATATTTATACATAAAATATTTATACAATTGGTAACTTGAAATTTTTACAGAATATTTGTGAGAACAAAGCTGTGAAACATAACAATCCCCCAAAAGCAGCTTTGAAAAAACATAAGTTACTATGATTTACGTCAATGGGAGACAACAAACAATTGTGTGTTATAAGAAGGTAGCATTATCTTTATTCTGTATCAGATCAGTGATTCTGTGTGATCTTTCACTAGTCATTAGATGTGCTATTTTGTTCTGTAGCATGTGTGAACAAGTTTGCAAGGTGGGTGTGTGGGGGGGGGTCGAGTAAAGTATTGCAAAATCTATAGCCTACCTCTGACAAACTTCCAATCACAGACGAAAACCATAAACGCTGCAAGCACAAACTAGGAGTTTACAGGAAGAACACAAGTGTTCTGAAATTGTGGTGAAACGGGCGCTCATGAAAGAAGAAAGATACAATGTGTTCTGAGGACACTAAAGCTCTGCCACGCTTTGCACATCTAAGAAGGATCTGAAAGACTGTTTACTCAAGAGTTCTGTTCCCAAGAACACTTGTGAGAGATGTTTATATTTGAGAGAACTTATCTCATATGCTTGTCAATACTGGAAAAGATCAAAAAAAAGAAAAAAGATTGTATAGAATTCCTCAAGTGATTATGTCAATGTATTGCTTGGCCGAAAAAGCTATTCATCTGGCCCCACGCTCTTGTTTGTTTGTGTTGGATTTCTTGTTCAAATTTAATTAGAATAATGAATTCCTTGGCTCCATTTAGTAAACTGATCATTTTGATAGCTGCATACCTATAGCTTTAACAAAATGAACCATAAAAAACTGTTTTTCCAATGTAAAAGGTATTTTCTGTCATTTACATTTTTTTTCGTATTTTTGGTAAAATTATAGTTTTTTTACATTATATGTGAAAAATAATAACAGAAAAATTCTTCAAAATACGTTTTTTTCCCCAGTGTAGCTTTATTTTTCTGTAAGATGATTTGAGTAAAACTTTTGTGAAATGTAAATGTAAACACGTTTTGTGTTCATTTAATTATAAGACCACCTGATCACATCCATGATGTTTTTATAGAACAAGCAGATGTGTTGAAATACATAACAAAAGAATAGATTTCTTGATATACTGGTTGATCAGTGGAAAACACTTTAAAAACATGTGATTACTTTAAATACATTGAATGTTTTGGCTAGATATTAAAAAAAATCTAGAATTGCTGAGAATTATGTTCAGGTGATATTTCCCCCCACAAAAAAACATGAAATAACATTAAGCAAAAATAAACATTTTATAGAATTCCAGATTCAGTAGTGCATTAATGCAAAACAGTAGGTTTTACGGTGTTGTATATTCAAGAATTAATGCAGTTCTAAAATCCTTAATGTTTAATGAAATTCATATAAAATGTATATGTATAAATAACATAAAATATCATTGTAATATTATAATAATATCAACAATATCAAAAGTAAAATTCAGATACCATATAATATAAATAAACAATTTAAAACTAGGCTATATACATTTTTAACATTGTGATTATGGAAATTAAGAGGGACACGTGGAAAAATAGAAATAGTGTCACACTAAAATATGTCCTGGACCAATATAAACTTAGAAATTCTAATAATTAAAAAAATATATATATAAATTTCCTACAATCTTATTTGTACATCTTACATATGATTTGCTTTCATCCAGTTACATTTAGGGGTGTCACTGCGTGTTCTAATACTTTTGATTCACATTGTACAAATTCATATGAATAAGCCTCATAAAATAGTTATGAATTCCTAAGATCAGTTTTAAAAATGCTACCCCTGGGAAGTGGACTCTCCCAAACACCCCGCCTCCTTCTGTCATTTTGACTAGTGGCGCTCGGAAAGATTGTTTGAAGACATTCAGTGTTTGTCTATAGTTTGTAAAGTTTTAATAGTTAATAAGTAAAGAGTGCCAGTATTCAGAGATTGTTTATTGTGTGTGCGTGCAACTAATTAACCACACACATACACACACACACATCTTACAGTCAAGACCAACTTTACAAATAAACCCTTTTCTGACCGGGCATTCTGTAGCTGCTCATCAAATCCAAACCAATTCAGACAAACAAGTTTTTTCAATCAGGTTGCCTGGAAAGTATAAATGTTTTATAGTAATTATTTTATCAAATGTCACCTATAGTTCTTGTGATTGAATAAATACATTTAAAATGTTATCTGCAAACAAAACAAATGAGACTAGAAATTTAAAGCCAATGATTTATTGTCTGTGAGCATAAAAACATGAGGTATAATGTATAATGCATCACAGTTCACCTACTGTAAATCTCATTCTGCAAATTATTCTCTGAGAATTAGAGCATTTAGAGGATGTGATCTGAGGTAATTGTAAATTTAACAATAATAAATTGATGTGAGCTCTAAAAATGAGATTACTATTAAAAAATATTAAACATTACTATGGCTGTAAAAAGTGTCTAGCAGATGTTTCAGATTCTATTCATGATACCAACGTTCAATGGTTTGTTTCTGAGGTTAGGACAAATGCCATAGAATGCAGTGAGATCACATGCTTTTTGTAAAGCATTACACTAATAAGGATTAAGAACCGTTCGATTCTAATTCACAAATAATCCTTTACGTCACACACTTAATGTGAACTCACTGTCCGAGATAAGAAAATAATCTCTTAGTAGCTATTTAAGAGTTTAGCTCTTTGTGTTCTCTTAGTGACAACAGACTGCAGCCCAACCCGTCACATTGTGCATAGAGAGCCAGTGAAGGACGTTCAGAAATGAAAAACCACACATCCCATCTATCTGGCTTTTAAAATGCTGCATATGGACTTCATTACATCCAAGAACCAAAGCCTGTTTATGAAAATACCAAACATTTACTGTGTTTTTGACACCTCTAATACAAAGCTGCACAAGACTCAGACTAAACCAAACCTTCTCCAACATGTCACTGATACAAATGTTTCCCTAGATGTCAAGAATTGAACACATTACCACATACACATTGGCAATAATAAATTATGGTTTACAGACCAACTTCAAAACAGCATGTTTCAACAGAACAAACAGAAAACAAATAGAAACAATCTCTAGTAGGAACATACACAATCAGTTCATGCACTTATGTAATGAAAATAAACGATGGTTTTGTTCTGCATAACATTTCTTGATATATACAGTATACCGGTTGTTGCATGTGCTATATACAACATATTTACCAGTAAGTTCTGGTACTTAAATCTGATTGGTTGAGAGGTTTGCTGGGATGCTTTACAGTTTTGTATCACTCCACAGTATATGAACAATATTACGCTTCATAGTTGTGCTAATGTAACACATTATAGCCTCTGTGATATTGCTTTAATATGCCATATACAGTATGTACATACATATCTACATTTAGTGAGATGTGATGAAAGTCAAAATCAAACATTTTGATACAATTTAAAAAAAAAATCAATCAAATTTTGTATTTACTTTTTTATCAAATTTTTAATTAACTTATTAAAATGTAAATTTATTTTTAAATACCAATTTCAACTTTTAGCAGATTAAATATGCTGTCACAGAATGACAGTCAAACACAATTATGGGTGAGGGCAAAGGTCATCCTATATATTGTGCGTTGGAGGTGACATCATTCTGAATATTTTTAAATGTTTATAAATAGCTTCATTTCTCCATAGTGGACACCAGAAAAATTTGTAAATGTAGAATAATTCTTTGTAAAATTGATTTAAAATACTATGGCGATATGACTTTTTAGTTGTGCAACAGTGCAATACATCATACATGTATATCCATAACATTCTGAAACACACATGAGTCACACATTACTCTGGTCTTTACAGGACATTGCAGACTGCAGATGCATCGTGCTTGGTCATTGCATTGCTTGCCCAAGATTTCTTGGTACCAAAATCATCCGGATAGAGGGCTGAATATCCCACCGCCTCCACGGACCTCCTCTTCTGTATGCGGTGCAGCAGAATACGGTATGCTCCTGTAATCGGGCTACGAGAGTCTACGCACGTATTTTTCTGCAAAAGTGCAGCACTGACACCAAGCTCATTTAGAGACAATTTCACTTCCTTTTCCTCCACGCACAGACTCTTCTCGGGGTCAGCAAGGTGATTGGGGGTAGGGCTGAGCACAGGATACGGTTTGGGGTATTCGATGCCCGTCAGCCATGAGCAGACCATCAGCTGCGAGGCAATGGTGCGATCCACGGGTAAGGGTCTCAGCATGCCTTTGATAGTCAGTTGGCAGGGGTCCGGGACGTAGGACGGGATGCTGTACGCCCCCTGCAGGATGCAGCGTTTAAGACGTCCCAGGTTGTCGGCGTAGAAAGGCATGGTGGCAGTCACAATAAAATAGAGTAAGACACCCAGCGCCCAGATGTCCACGTAACGGCCCACGTAGCTTTTGTCTCTGAACAGCTCGGGCGCCGCGTATGGAGGGGAGCCGCAAAATGTGCTCAGAGTTTCGGTTGGCTCGCAGACAGTACTGAAACCAAAGTCGCCCACTTTGATGCAGTAGCATGTGGTGTAAAAGATGTTTTCTGCTTTCAGGTCACGATGGATAATGTTGTTTTCGTGCTGAAAAAAGATATTGCATGTATTGATCAGTTAGAGTGATTTGTGTTGCAACAACTTAAATACCATTTAAACAGGTTTAACTCTCATCTGACCACTGACACACTTCCAAAACCTAGTGTTAAGTATAAATGCTCCCGAAGTTTTTTGCAGTAATGTTTAAAAAGTATTTTATCAAAATTACAGTAAGTAATTGTTAATGTTCAAACAACATTATTAAAACCATGAATAAACCATTATAGAAAGGTTCTTAATTCTCCTTCTTCCGGCAAATGACGCTGATGAAAACTCCCGCTAGAGTAGACCCTATCCTATTGGCTGAAAACGAAAAATGCAGCATTCGTCACCAGAACTTACGACACTGCTTCATCTCCCGGAATAACAAGCCTCTAGTTCACATGCATTCGATGATGGTGGAAGCTGGACATTAACGTTAATAACACTGTCAATATGAATAGTTATTTTAAACAAACGCATCGATTCGCTTCAGAAAACCTTTGTTTAGACCACGGAGCTGTATTGAGAAGTTCTTTGATCGATGGATGCACTTTTTGGAGCTTCAAAAAATCTACACCGGCTCACTCCCATTCTACTGCTTGGAAGCAAAATGATACGAGTTATCATAACTTTGACTGGATTATTCTTCCAAAAGAAAACCCAATTCAGTTAGGATACCTTGAGGGTGAGTGAAATTTTGATTTGGTAGTGAAATATCCCTTTTAGATATTCTGGTTTATATGCAGTACAGGAACTTGTGTATTGGCAGTATGTTAGAACCCATTCCTATTTTTATTTATTTTACTCATTTTGTTGCATGGCTTCTTCCTTTCTGCGCCTATTTATCATTTGCCAGAGAAAAGTTGTTTATTAGTTTAGAAAAGTTATAGTGTAACTTTCCTATATAAGCCTCACAATGAGAGATCCAAAACTCAATGAGCTGTATGAGCTACATACCAAAGTTCAGATACCTAGCTCTATATGTGAGCCATAACAATGATGCTGTTCTCACCATATATTTGATGGCTGAGATGATTTGGGCAAAGATGAGCTTGCTTTCCAGGTCCGACAGGCGCCCCCTGGTGGTGATGCGAGAGAACAGGTCTCCTCCACTGCCATATTCCATTACAAGGTACAAATGCCTGCTGGTTTCGAGCACCTCATACAGACGCACAATGTTTGGATGGGAGAGTCTCTCCATACAGACAATCTCTGCTCCAAATGAAGTCTGAGACTTCTTGTCAAGACGCATCTTGTTTAGTATTTTCACAGCAACACGCTCTGTGTGAGAGAGATAGAAAGATATCAGCAGTGCCAAACCATAGTTTAATAGCACATGAGATAAGAATCTTTGAAATGAGATATGAATTTTTAGTTAGAAGCATTTCCACCTACACACCAAAACTATGACAAAGATTCAGAGAGGGGGTGTTTCAAATCTGATAAGATTACATGACTTGACAGATCAAAATTTGACTTCAAACTCTAGATTTCTAATGACCTCCACAACAAATTTTACTTCAAACTACATAGAAGACAAATTAGTTCCTGTATAATTTGTTTAAGACTTTGCTGATGCCACATGTGTATTTTGTTTAAATGTCTATAGACACTGTGAGTCAAAAGTCACCTGAACCGAAGTACTTAACAGACCGAAGCCAGATTTTCTCACCTTTGGTCAATTCGTGAACACCCAACTTGACATGGGAGAAATTTCCAGTCCCTATCTCTCCTCTGAGCTCATAGAAAGCGACCCTGCGGCCCAGCATGATGTCATTGATGACACGTTCATTATGGGACATGTCATAGACGACCCTCTCAAAGGCTGTCTGCTTTGCTCTTTGCTCTGCGGTTAAGGCGGGAAATTTTGGTGTTCGTTGTTCTGTAAAGGTGGGTTGTGTAGGTGATCCGTTTTTTCCTTTTTTTCCTCCATTTTGTTTTGACCAAAAATTTAGTGTTTTGGTACCTTGGATGGGACAAATAAAATTGAAAAGAACATGGTGAATTGACATTTGAATGGAATGACCACTTACGTCAGTAAGAGATTTTCCATCAAATCATAAATATTTTTCAAATATATTTATTGTAAATAACATAGGTATGTCAGTTTATTTCTATTCTGGAGATGTGTCAGAATACGCAAGTAAAAACAATCGCAACTTCTGGTTCATAGGGACTTTAAAGTTTTCTTCCACCATGATCCAAGAAATATTGAGGATAGTGCGATATGTCTATTCCATATCAAGTAAATGCTTTTATTTTCTCCACAACCTAATTCTCTCCAATATATATTCATAACAAAATTATTTTACAATATGATGCTCAACACTACAGCATGAGCTGTGAGGATCATTGCCTATTATATTATTTAAGAGAAATAAACAGTAGTATAACCTTTGAACATTCTTTACACCCTAAATTTAGATATTTAAAAACTGGAAAATTACACGTGGGTCTTTGGGATGCCAGCATATGAAAAAAATACATTTTAGTTATATTATATTTGTAACACAAAGTAAATTTTATCGGACAGACAAAACTTATGCTTGCGTTTGATTGTAAATTTATCTCGAAAGTCACGTTTTAAGGATCTTGAAATGAAGCCAAGATCAGTTTGAAAAGGAACATCTCTAAGCAGATTGGATTAGGAAAGTGCTTAAGACCATGCATCACAGGTTGCAGACTCAACACACTTCTTAAAATACATCACAGGATATCCACTGAACTATTTTTAAAATCAGTTACGCAAATGATGTTTAATCTCGTGGAAATATATCCCTAAAAGCATGACATCTACACAAAAATCTTTGTAAAGTGATAACTAATAATAAAAAAATCACTGGTAAAATGACTCCTTACAAACTTATTTTAGAAGATTGAAAAGACTGAAACTATAACCAATACATTTTTACAGCAACTCAAATGCATTTTAAAATGCATTTAAATCTTCTTTCCAATGTTCAAAAACTAACTTGTTCTGACAGGTATATTGTATATAAAACACACAGGTGTTACATGAGCATGTTTAAAACAGTAAGATATTACATGTTCCCTTTCAAAAACAACATTTGAAGTTGTCATTTATTGCTCTGTATATTCCCCCATTGATCTGATGTGTAGAATACAATTGTTCCTGTAAATGTAAAGCTTTACCTGGTAGCTGTGGATCCTTCATGCTGGTATGGTGTCAGTGTGTAGGGTGAACAAAAGAAGACAGAGCAGTATCTCACACTGCAGTCTTTAAATCCAACAGATTAACAGCGGCAAATCCCATTAGGATGTACCAATATCCAATAACCTCAATAAAGCTATGAACATGCTGTGTAAACTCAGACATTGATTGTTAAGATAATAGCAGACTAAGAAATATTGTAACGAAAAGGATTTTCATGTTCGAAAAAAACTTTCCGAAACCATGATGTTAACATGATTAGCATATTTACTAGCATGATGCAAACATGATAAACATGTTCTTAGAATGATGCTTACATGATTAACATTTTCCTAGCATGATGCTAACATGATCCTCCATGATACTCCATGCCACGATTAAAACGAACCAACCCCCATGTCTCTTCAATTTTCTGATGTAGAGATATAAGTCTGGTCAAACTATTGCTAAACTCGCCTGTTTGGTTACTATGGGCGTGGATATGGCAGATGCCAATTGGTGATGTTCCGAGCCAAAGTTAAATTAACCCCATGTCGATTTTCTGATGCAGAGATATATGCCTTGTAATATTGTTGTTATATTAATCTGTTTATTGCTATGGGCGTGGCTTCATAGCTTCATGTAGATTCCAGGATACTGATTGGTTGCCTGAGTGGTTGATATGGGCGTGGCTTGAGTGCTTCATGATGATCCTGAGAGACTGATTAGTTGTGTCTCTATGTCTCTATGACATTACTACAAAGATATCCCACCTGGGCCTTTTACAATGCCTTTATATGGGCATTTGCTGCCCCATGATAATTTTATAATTTACAACTTGTTTTAAAGAGCCTGCCAGCCTCTTCAAACGTGGTAAGCCGCGAGTTCTACAAAATCCCCGCTCTGAGATATGAGCCATCAAAGTTTGTCACAATGTTAAGTCTATGGGAATTTTGGTGGTTTTAATAGTCCAGTTTTTGAAAACCAGAACGAGGATCAGTTAGAAAAGATTTAACAGCTCAACTGAGATCAGTCTGAAGACGCAGCAGTTCCATGAAATACAGCAGTTCCATCGAATAATGGAATACATACAGTTGTGTTAAAAATTATTCAACCCCCACTGAAATTGATTGTTTTGGTCAGTTTGACATTGATTATGATCATTCAGTCATCCTGCTTACAATTAAATCAAGGAGGCACGTGTAGGTCAGACAAATATAACATAACATTTATAATGAAATAACCACAAATGTCTTTTCTGAGCTCACATCATTATCAGTTTTATTCAACCCCCAAGTGACATTCAATCTTAGTACTTAGTACAACATCCTTTTACAGTTATAACAGCTTTTAAACGTTAAGCATAGCTTGACACAAGTGTCTTGCAGCGATCTACGGGTATCTACGCCCATTCATCATGGGCAAAAGCCTCCAGTTCAGTCACATTCTTAGGCTTGCGCACTGCAACTGCTTTCTTTAAGTCCCACCAGAGGTTCTCAATCGGATTTAAGTCTGGTGACTGCGATGGCCACTTAAAAATGTTCCAGCCTTTAATCTGCAACCATGCTCTAGTGGACTTGGAGGTATGCTTGGGATCATTGTCCTGTTGAAAGGTCCAACGTCTTCAAAGCCTCAGGTTTGTGACGGACTGCTTCACATTGTCATCCAATATCTCCTGGTACCTTGCACACGCTGAAGCTTCCCAGTACCTGCAGAAGCAAAACAGCCCCAAAGCATGATTGACCCCCCGCCATGCTTCACATTAGGCAAGGTGTTCTTTTCTTCATAGGCCTTGTTCTTCCTCCTCCAAACATAGCGTTGATCCATGGGCCCAAACAGTTCTAATTTTGTTTCATCATTCCACAGAACACTATCCCAAAACTTCTGTGGTTTGTCCACATGACTTTTGGCATACTGCAGTCGACTCTTCTTATTCTTTGGGGACAGCAAGGGGGTGCGCCTGGGAGTTCTGGCATGGAGGCCTTCATTACGCAGGGTGCGCCGTATTGTCTGAGCAGAAACTTCAGTACCCACATCTGACAAATCTTTTCTCAGTTCCTCAGCAGTCACACAGGGACTTTTCTCCACTCTACGCTTCAGGTAGCGCACAGCAGTCGAAGTCAGCAGCTTCTTTCTGCCACGACCAGGTAGCGTTTCAACAGTGCCCTTTGCCTTGAATTTGCGAATGATGCTTCCTATGGTGTCTCTTGGTATGTTTAACATCTTTGCAATCTTCTTATAGCCATTGCCCTTCCTGTGAAGACTAATCACCTGTTCTCTTGTCTTCCTGGACCATTCTCTTGACCTCACCATGTCTGTAACCACACCAGTAAATGTCTAGAAGGAGCTGAGTATCACAGTCATTTTAAAGCTGCCTTATTGGTGCTTATTAGGCTTTATTGCTGCTCCCTGATATCCACAGGTGTTTTCAATACCTGATTGAAAACACTTCATTGAACCTCTGTTCTTCAGAGTGGTAGTCTTTAAGGGGTTGAATAATTATGTCAATCAAGAATTCACAAAAGAAACATTTACTACTGTATTACAAAACTAATTGATGTCATTTTAGTTGCATATGGTTCTTTAATAAGTCCTTGTAGGATTTCATTCTGAATACAATTACAAATGTACACTAAATTCCCTTAAACCATTTACAGCATTGGGGGTTGAATAATTTTGAACACAACTGTAGTCGATTTAAAAAACTGGATGAGTAACAATTTTTTACTACTGAACTCGGACAGAAGTGTTACAGACTGGACCGAAAACCGCCATACATAACAACCAAGAATACTGCTTAACTATTGACGGATGCTCCATAAAATCCTTGTTGTCAGCTAAGAATCTTGGCGTTTAATTCGATAGTACTCTGTCATTTGAGAGCCATGTTGCCAACACCTGTAAAATTGCATTTTTCCATTTTAAGAATATATCTAAACTACGTCATATGCTTTCACTGTCAGATGCAGAGAAATTAATTCATGTATTCATGACATTAAGACTAGATTACTGTAATGCACTTTTAGGTGGTTGCCCTGGTTCTGTCAACCTTGCACTGGTAACCTATAAAGCATCACATTAACTTTAAGATCTTGCGTATTATCTATAAAGCCCTACATGGTCTAGCGCCGCAGTATTTGAGTGAACTTCTATTGTATTACAGTCCTCCACGTGCATTACGCTCTCAGGCGTCCTGTCAGTTGGTTATACCTAGAATTTCAAAATCAAGTGCAGGTGGTAGATCCTTTTCTCTAAGTTTATTTATTTTTTATTTAGCCTTGTTGTGCAAACATTGTTGAGCTTGTGCAGAGGCAGCAGCTTTTGCCAGAGGGGAACTGGAATCCCCTGGTTGGGCCTGGGTTCTCCTTAGGTTTTTTTTTCTCGATTGGAGTATTGGGTTCCTCGCCACCATTTGGATACTGTTTTGCACTATTTGCCTGGCCGGGGGAGCTGCTTTAGAATTCAGAAGTTTTACATAATTAATATTGCATATAGGAATGAATAGTCTGTGTAATATTTGACCTGTGGTTCTCTCTGCTTTATCTCAAATGTGTGCTTTCACTGTGCGTGTGTGCGAGTGTGTGTGTCTATGTCGATGTGTGTAAGTATGTATGCATATTGTATAAAACATAGACTGCACTTAAAAATAGATCTAAAAACCTTTGTATTACCTTTGAATCTGTTTTAAGGATGCCGCATAGAAACCAACACACTCATCTTAGATTGTTACATGACAATAAAAACTTTATTAAACGGTTTTGGGTTAAAATTTTCTTTTTGCTTTGAATTTCTCCAAACGCACAAAATAACTTGCCATCTGTAGCCATTTAAAGCGGCCCTGCAGCGGTGTTTCATGCATTGTGACTTCTTTACAATGTTTGTCGTGGTGTCTTTTCATGTCTTCTCATATATTTATTTTGATTAAAGTGCTTTAAATGTTAATTTTTTTTAATAATACAGAAGTAAAATGCCATATGAACATAAACACAAACTTAAACATATGTCCGGGCCAGGTCCTCTCTCGTCAGCAGTCCCGTCGCTCTTCCTCTTATGCTCCCGATTTCCTCCGTGAGATATGCGGGACCGATGTGTACACAGCTGATTCCAACTATAACTCTCGCCACCGGCCCAGCCTCACGGGTCTCGTCCCGCCTTTTTCACCACATATACTTATATATAAAATCATGTCACGCCTTGAGAATTCGCTATTGTTTTTGATTCTGTACCCACAGGGGTTATAACACTGTTTAAAGGCTCTGAGAGGACTCTCTCTATTTTACAATCAGCTGTTAGAAAGTTGTGTTTATTTCCATACTCTAGTAATAGATCCAATTTTTAAAAGAAATTTTGTTAGCAAACATGTAATTTCTTATGTGAGCACGTTTTCAATATAATACATTTGAATAAAGTTTGGTTATTGCCACATACTGCACCTCATGTAGACAAAGTTAGAGACGTTTCCTTTGAAGTAATTCACAGATTCTACCCAGCAAAAAGTTATCTTAAGAAATTTAAACCTGATATTGACATGAAGTGTGATTTGTGTAAGGCACAATGTGAATCTTCTGTACATGTGTTCTGGGAGGTTTTTAGGAAGAGCTTTTGTAAATATAATGTAGATTTTGTGTATTCATTCGCATTTTTATTACACTGGGAATACTTTTGGTTTTTTTTCTCAATATAGAGGAAAAACCTAGAAAAGGAATTTAACTTGATACTTTTATTGCAATTACTAGCAATATGTCATATACATAAGTGTTAGTTTTTAAATCATAAGCCTTAATTCAAGGTTTTTATGAACGAATTGAATCAATACCCGATGCTTTCTGTATAGAAGAATACCAAAGCAAGGAAAACTTTATCTCGCTGTGTCTTGTTTAAAATGTCCCATTAGTTTTAGTCATGATTTTGTTAGTATTTTATTTTACGAATGTAGTATTTTCAAACGGTGTTGTTTTCTTATACTCAATTTCCTTTACTTAATTTACCTCTTTTTATTTTATGCAAGTATCTATTCCCTTACTTGTCTCCCCTGGCTGTTCTTGTTTCGTTATATCTATTGATGTGATGGATTTGCATTTGTACTTCATTTCACAGTATAATCTTTGATCAATCGTTTTTTTAACGCAACAGGGGCACACATCTCTTAAAACGTGGATCCATTCAAGGAGTAAACTTAGCAGGGAACACCATTTTAATAAAGTTTGAAAGATTGTCGGAGGCTTGGTGGTGGCGAGTTGATATCTTAGTCTGTTAACTTTTTACTTCTATCGATTTTATTTCTGCTTCAAAAGTAACAAATGTGGTGTTCATTTTTAACGCTTTTCTTGATAGACAAAACGTGTAAACATTATTGAATCCGTTGTTAATCACAGAGCTTCGTTTTTACAATCTTCCTAAAGTCAATAGGGATAATTCATAGTCCTTCGGTCGAGGGAACCAGCGTTGCGCTTACTTCCGGCTTAGCCTACAAAAACGCGTCATCTCCGTACCGGTACTGGATTTGACCCTCTAACATGACGTCACACTCCGTCCTCCTCCCCCCACCCGAGCTTGTGTTTACGGTGCGATTTGGCGGGAGAGAGAAACTGACACGCCGCTTTACTTTCGCTTGTAAAGCGCGTGCTATTCCGATAGCCGTGTGCGTCAATGGCGGCGACAGCACCCGCGGCTCCCGCGGAGTCTGATCTAGACCGGAGCGGAGCTGAGGATGAGCCCCGAGCGGCCGAACCTGACGAGGACGCAGGCAACGCGCACGGTGGGCCCGCCGCTGGCGCGCAGCAGCAGCACCGACTCGCCAAGTTACCGCTGTCACGCATCAAAGCCCTGATGAAAGCCGATCCGGACGTGAGTCTGGCGAGTCAGGAGTCCGTGTTCATCATAGCCAAAGCCACGGTGAGAGAAAACTCGCGCGTGACGGCGGATTCAGGTCCACACTGCGCTATTTGTTCTCTCTCTCCCTCCCTCCCTCTACACCCGTCATGTCTGTTATTTATTCAACTAAATGTCATTGTCATTGTGTATCGCGATGTGGTACTTTAGATATTAAAATAGACAACATAAATAAGATAAAGTAACTAAAAAGTTCTAAAATCAAGATAAAAGTAATAGCAAAGGTTTCTGCTTTACAAAATATAATGGATCTGCTAATAAAGTAATAATATCTCCATTTCCCAGCCTTCTTGATTTTAGATACTTTGTTTCATATTATTTTAATGTCTTGTTTACATAATGAATTGAGGTTATGAAAGTGTTGTCTTAGTCTATTCTCTGAAGCAGTCTGTTTGGAGAATCTCTCTTGTTTGTGCCACCTCTATGTACTGTGACATATCTTGGTTAACAGAACAACATTCATTCTTTTTCTCCCTTCAGGAGCTTTTTGTGGAAATGATCGCAAAGGATGCTCTCGTTTATGCACAACAGGGGAAGAGAAAAACACTTCAACGGAAAGACTTGGGTGAGCTTAAATCAGATCTGAAAATGAAAAAACAGTTTTATTGGAAACATCAGCCGTTTTAAAGCTGTAATTACTGGTGTCTTTTGTTTTGGCAGACAATGCTATTGAAGCAATAGATGAATTTGCATTTTTGGAAGGTAAGCGAATCGTGGTTTTATGTTATTTCCTGCTGGCAAAACTTAAAAACTCATCATTCAAGCATTGGAGGTAGATAATATGCGAAATATGATATTATTCGTATGGTTGACTACATCATTAATCATTTTCACTCAAAGTCAGTTGAAAGGAATTTTTTCCTCGTTCAATTTGGTTTCATCATTGTAATCCCTGGTAATAACACAGATGACTATTAAAATACCGTAATCCATCATTTTTAGAGTATCTTGAAACAATAACAGCTTGTTATGATAGTTTATTTATATTTTCTGTATTACTGTTGTCTTAGGTACCCTGGACTGACTGGACCAGTTCAGATAAAGTTCTGAAAGTCCACTGGTTTACAGTATGTTGGTTTAAACGCACAGAGACAAGTGTGGAAGAATGTGTGTATTTCTTTGTAATGTTGTTCTTCTTGGGTTTTTTGAAGTTGAGAGATTTTCCAAGTTGTAAAATGCCAATTGTACGTTTCAGTAAGCTATATAACTATGTTTTTTTTTTTTTTTTCAAATAAATGGAGGTCTTTAATAAGTCTGAATCAGATTGCTGCTTTTATTTTGACAGTGGGACCACTTCCATTAGTCTTGTCCGGTTGGCGAACCATATACTTATATAGAAAAGACTACCTTAGAATTGACCACTGCATTACAGATGTGAGTCTGGAAATAATCTGTTCACACAACATGTTACAGTCACTGATAAAACACTGAAAAAAGTAACTGAACTCAAGCTTGTATTTTTTCACATGTAACTATTGTGATGGACGTAAATACAAAAGGTTACACATTGAATGTTAATGGCTGAAGAGAGCAGGCAAAAATATTAACCAAAAAGTTGTGTGATGGTTATGAAATGCAGTTGTCGCTCCTGTAATTAATCAAACTCTATGTGATCGCAACCATAGTAATGGCTAAAATACTTTGATTTGGAAATTGCACTATTTTTCAGAGAATGTGTGTAGAATGTGTCTGTCTAAAAGCATGCTTGACCAACAAATTTAAAACAATACATATTTCATTCTGACAAACCCTACTGAAGCAAAATGTGTGTTTCGAAACTTGCAAGCTTTTAAATGCAGTATATTTTTTCTTATAGACTAATTCAAAACTTCTGCACACCTCAAAGAAGCTTCCAGAACACAAGATTAATGGGGCGAGGTTGAATCCAGATCCAACTTCTCCCACTTTATATACCTAAACGCCAACGTTTGCTCTTATCAGTGTATCAATGATCACAGTTATGTTAAAGAGTACATAACTAGGGATTTTTAAGGTCCTACTTTGTTTTTTTTGGAGTGTCCAACAACAAGTTTATGTACAGAGAAGGTGTAAAAACACTATTTCGTAATAATAGCTAATTATTCTTAACTTACTTCTTGACTGACTCTCAAATGGTTCGTTGCGTGATTCATCTGTCTCCTTTCCGCTGATGTGATAGGTCAAATGGTCTAGTCTACTGTGATTGGTCTACCTCAAATGAGGCTCACAAGCTACAGTGTTTGGGGGAAAAGAGTGCAGTTTTCGCTGTCAGTCCTAGCAAAACGTAGGTGCGGACTATATCTAGTGACGTATATCCGCAGCGGTTCGCGAATCAGACTATGGACAACTGTTTCAGAGTCGACTTCCATTTTTCCAAGCTTAAAACTGTGTTATTCATTCACCTTCAGATTTACAATTTGGCAGACTGCTTACTTTCAAACACGGCAACATCACATGAAATGTAATTTTCATGATCTGATGTTATGTACTCTATCCTAAACCTAAATAATAAAAATGCTTTTAGAAGTACCCCAACCCTTACCCTAAACTTAAATCTAATAAAATATGTTTTTAAAAATACGTTAATAAATCATGTTTGTCTTCATCAAGTTTGTTTTTCTGTCAAAAGAAAAACTTTAGTAACGACTTAATGCGGAAATGGTAACGCAACAACGAAAGTATGATGCAAAACTGCCTAAAAATCTGTCTACCATTCAAGACGCAGAAGGAGGAGACTGAATCCAGAGTTGACCAATCACAATTCCATGGGAGGAGACTGAATCTGGATCCAACCTTGCCACCTTGATCTCGCGTTCTCTGCAGTGAGGAGCTACTGCCATCAGACAAGATATAAACAACACTGGTGTAGAAGCACTTCCCATTTCAGGATGAATGGCCCGTGTTGTGTACATCTTGCAAAATGGTCTACAGAAGTCAAGCAATCTCATTGGGTCTTATGTTGCAAATACTTGCCACCGTGGTGTGAAGTATACATGAGATGTCATGAAAATAAATAAACTGTGCCGTTCATATTCTGAGGCTTAAACTAGATTCAATAAATGGACTTCTAACTAGGGTCTTCATTAGTTTACATCATGGCTCCCAAACATTTTTGGCCGGGCCCCCTTTTGTAGAGAAAAAAATTTCCGTGCCCCACCAGATCCCCACCACCTACAAACACCCACATAAAGACACTCTCATGAAACGTCCTTTACCTGCAAACTCATAAAATATTTATTGAATTATATTGGTTTGATTTCAATATAATATGATTTCATTCGTACATGCAGACGAAGTACAAGCACAAAGGATTTTTCAAAGCAAGGTCTTAACAGCAAGCAGTAGGAAGAGAACAAACTAAATATTAATATAAACATAATGCCTTCTCATGCCCCCCTTGTAAAGACCTTAAGCCCCCCCCCCCTTTTTTGGGAATCACAGGATGAGATGGTCATTTTCTCACTGTGTACTGCTAAATGTCCATGAATTTGTGGTTAGGCAGGATGCCACATCCTATCCAAAGACTGTGAATTAGCAGACTAGACGCAACAGCAGAAAATGTTTGCAAACAGAACCGAACAGAAAGTGTCTCTCCTGAGATTTAACTAAAGCGTGTCCTCAGGGAACAACAGTCTGCTCTGAATGGCCAGTCCTGGTGGTCTCGCAGCATGAGAGATGCAGTCAATCCTGTAGAAATAAATCATCCCAAAAAACTGGAAAATAATATTTGGTTGGTTTTATGTCTTGATCCAGAACATAACTTTAATTCTAGAATAATTGAAACAGGTCATTAGGTCTTTTTAATAACAGAGTATGACATGCAAGACATTCTTTGCATAGCTGCCCTTTCAAGCATGGGCTTTTGTTACATTCTTCAATGAACGGATAATAGAAAATGGCAGAAACGCCAATGGATTGGACAGTTTTTATTATTATTTGTATCACTAATATTGCACTAAAAAGGGTACCTAGTAAGGCTGTCAAACGATTAATTGCATCCAGAATAAATGTTTGTGTTTCATGTTGTATTTAAAAAAAAACAAATGCATGCATATATTAGAGAAAAATACAAATACAAAAAATATTTTATATGTTATTATTGGTAAATAAAAATACATTTGTAAAGAAGGTAAATATTTCCTAAATATGTATACATGTATTTATTTGTGAATAGATTTATAAATACATCATAATATGTACCTAGACAATATCAAGAGAAGGTTATCGTAAGCTGGTTTTCCATCCAAATCCGAAGCAAAACTTTTCAAAGTTAGCAATAAATATAAGGTGAAATAGGTGCATTTCCATCAAGTTGTTCAAGGATTGTTAACCTATAACCAATAGTAAATCAATCAAAACCCTGGAAACTTTGATTGCGAATTAAGGGATTTTATTTTGAAAATTTGCATTTCCATCATTTGTTTCTTCAATGTTTGCATAATTACGTGTGATGGAAACATAGTTAACGAGATTTTGTTGCAGTGATTTGGGTAAATAAATGTAAGATAAATGTTTCCTCAAATTATTATTTTCACTGATGAACTTATTGCCTTGATGGATGATGGTGATGGAACTCGTTTCACTTAAACGTCATAAGCATTGCTAAAGATATACACTATGTTAAGTAACAAGGATAGTTTCTCATTTCTAACCTTGGGTCACCTCTATTGTGTATATTGTTAACATCGTTATTTGATTTTTTTTCTCATGCTTCATCCATTCGAATAACTTGCCTTTGGAACGTGTGAAGGTTTTGTTCATTGGTCTGATTCACCAATGAAAGCCGATGTTTCTTTGAACATTGGCTGGTTCGCCACGCTGTGCGGTGATCTCTTAATTGCCAGACAGATATGCAGGATGGTTTGTGCACAGAGGGAGGGCATATTTTCACAGCTGAACTCTGGCATGCCTCCCCGCCCACCCCGGACACGCAGATGGCATATTTTCGATCGAATGATCTCAGGTATGCCAGAACCGTAAAGTCCTGACACACTTTCTCCACATGACTCAAGAACTTGACATGAGGACGGGCTCTGAGCGTTTGCACACAAGTATCCATATTGATTCCTGATGCTGCATTACTTTGAATGTATTCTCATACTCCACCCTTTGTAAAACAGACCTCTAGACTTCATTTCTTCCAACTCTAACATTTTTGCACTGAAGTAAATCAGACTAGGAAAGTTTGCCATTTTATTGCAAGGTGCAGCCTTTCGTTCAACATTCCTCCTCAAGACTATATTTCATTTCATCCCTTGCTGTTTGAAAGATTTTCAAATCCATGTATTATTAGAGCATTCCCGCCATAGTTTCCAAGCGAAATGAGGCGATGTTCTCCAAAAATTGCCTGGATTACGTCATGCGCAATCAGTTACGTAGCTTAATGTGTTAATTGGAGAGAGTTGAGCATTTCTCGACAGAGAGGGGAGAGGCTACGACTGTGAAAACAGCGAGCGAGGGGAGAGCGAGGCAGACTGTGGGTGTGTTGGTGCGTGAGAGGAAAAGAGCGAGAAAGCGTAGGGGAGGGAGAGAGGAGAGAAATAAAAACAGCACAAGAAGGACAGCAGGCAGAGCGGAGGATTAAATCCTTCTCAGGCTCCACCATGTTCCTGCACACCGTCTCCATCCTCTTGATCTCTGCCGTGCTCTTCGGCTGCCTGGAAGGTAAGGCGAAACTCTTTCTCTCCCTTCTGGTTGCGATGTCGGAGTGTGCGGTAGGAACCAGATCTCAGTGGGCGTGAAAGAGACATGATGCTTTGATAGTCAGCCTGGTGTTGAAGCTTCGGATGCCAGAGTTTTGTGGTTGTTTGAGGATGCTGGTGCAAGATGAGAGATGCGCGAAGTGACGGGTGACACATAAAGCAGTCCGGATCTGTTTACGACACACAGTTTTCTCCGTCTGCTCACATATTTTCATCACTTTGCCAAATTGAATTCTGCTTTTTCTGAACGCCAGGGAATGGTGTCCAAATGCAGAGGGACGTTCAGTGTTGTATGCAGTACTCTCACGGCAAGGTCCGGACCAAAGATGTGCTGAGGTTTGAGGTGCAGACTGAGGGGCCAGACTGCAGCATAAGAGCCATCATGCAAGTATTCCAGGCATCCCGAAACAATTGCAGACACCAAAATATGCCCTATTAAAGCTCGCAGGCATTGCCATCTAAGCAGGTCAGATTTTTATTACTGAGAGCGGTAGACTGATTGTCAGGCAAGCAGAGCAAAAGAATGCAATCGGGCCGGGACGGACAATGCCCAAACTGTTTCTTCGACGGGGCCAATTTGGCCCGGCTGGCTTGAAGCATAGCAGATTAAGAGATTTAACATTTGCTCAATGTAAAGAGAGAGTCTGAGAGCGCTGATGTTCTTGCCTCTTGGAATCACGGCAGATTGTACACCAAAAAGGCGGTGAAGTGTGCCGATCCAAGAGATAGGAAGGTGAAGAGGTTACTACGGAAACTGTTCCAGAGGCAGGGAGCCAAATCCCGCAGGATCATGTGGCTGAATCTCCCCGTGATGTCAGAGGTAAGGTTTCAACGGGTTAATGGATGGTCATCGGGGTTCAAACAAAACTTTTGCCATGCGGTTAAGTAAATAAATGTTTTTGAATCCCTTTTTTCTGATTGACAGGTCGCCATTGTTGATTCTCAAAAGATGAACAAGGTAATGAAGATCAATCTTAAAAATAAGCAAGATCTACTTTCGCAGTCTTAAAAAAAGGTGCTTCACATTGATACCATAAAAGAAATAGTTTTGGGTTGATGGTTTCATGAAGAACCT
The DNA here is from genome assembly GCF_015846415.1 of Triplophysa dalaica. NCBI lineage: Eukaryota > Metazoa > Chordata > Actinopteri > Cypriniformes > Nemacheilidae > Triplophysa > Triplophysa dalaica. The sequence goes on from NC_079562.1 coordinate 14,341,064, forward strand.
TTCTGTTCCTCAAAAGGAAAGAGACGGTTTTTTTTTACTATAAAAGGCAAGAAAGTAATAGTTTTTAAGAAACTTTGAGTGAATGGATCTTTAAAATACCAAAAACGGTTCTTCTATGGTAACTATGTGAAGCACCTTTTTTAAAGACTATAACAGAGCTCAAAACTAGTGAAGAAGTAAAACTAACATTCATATTTCACAACAGAAATACTGATGTTCAGCAGTAAAAAATCTGGCCTCAAACCAAAATTCTCAAAGTACTAAATTGAATCTTCTAAATTATTTTGTGGGTGTAGGCTAAAGTTTTCAACAGACTCAGTTGAAGTAGGCTATTGTACATATAAAGAACCGACTAGAGCCACAAGTGCTAATTTGCAATGGTGCCAACTAAAGAATTTAGTTGGGCTGTTTTTACCAAAGCTTTTCATTATACTGATAGGTCAGATGTCAATATTAGGTGGATTAAATACCCATTTGAAGTCTCCTTAATAATTTTTTTGGTGTTTTCCAGTCAGGTAAATGAATTGTCACATTCTTAAAGGTCCATGTGCCTCAATAATGAGCACATAAAAATTACTTTAAACAAAATAACTATTTTATGTTCAATAAAGAGGCGTACCTTCTCTATTTGTAATATTTTTGCTCCTGGTTTCCTGGTTTCAGAGTATGTTGCCACATCCATGGTGCATGAATTTCCATAATTTAAAATAGACAATTTTTTTTCTCATCATCAGGGGTTTAATAAAATTAAAACGGGTGTTTCAATATATTGGTAACAAACATATTCTTAAATTAAGTTTTGGCTAAAAATGTCGTCCATAATGCTATATTTGCCTGAACCTTTTTTTACAGTGTAAGTCTTTTAAGGCAGGCATATTATGAGCTGTGGGGATGTTAGGTGACAGGTCAGTGTTATCAGAACACAAAGAAATTTATTCATTTTCAAAGTGAACTACATTAGCCATAATGTTATACAGTATATTCTGACATGAGACTCACCAATCAAAGATTACAATGAAAGAGCTGAACAATGACCCATGAAGCATACGAGATATATTACATGAATGTCTGTCTCTCTACTTTTGAACAACTTATGTTTTAAAATATTTAAATATATACATATACACTCTAAATCTATATACTCTTATTTTCAGTTTGTTGAGTCAAAAACAGACAAACCCAGCTTCTAGGTTAAATTCACCCAGAAAAGTTTTTAATTGACCACAAAATGGGTTAAAACAACACAGCATGCTAATTTATCACCCAGTGGTTGGGTTTGTCCCTCTTTGAGCCAACGCTGGATTGAAAAAAACTCAATGAACCTCAAATATTGTGTATTTGATAATAGTTAATAATCATAAGAAAGTAAAAGTATTTTTATAATAAATAAATAAGTACTTAATAAAATGCAGAATACATACTTTTATACTTGGGAGTGGTTTATTCTGAATTGATTAAATTGTAACTATAACATTTCTTTGAATGAGTAGTTTTACAATAATTTTTATTGAATATCTTAAATAATAATCTCAATTATTCAGACTATTTTTGTGTTTCAGATTTCACATTTTATATTGAGATGCATCATTTAGTTATAGTTTCACACACCTGTTTTGTCTATTTTTTACATCAACATGGTCGAAAATGTTTATCATTTCATTTTGTTTTTTAGACCAAGTGAAGAGTGAGGATGAAAAGGTGGTCCATGGAACTCCATCCTTCTCTTGTGTATCACTGTTTTCTTATACGTATCAGAAAATCTACGTAGACTCATAACGTTCACTACCAATGTTAGTCAGATATATTGCGATATAGACGTCCTCTCAAATGACTGTTAATCTATATGCCAAAGTATTCTAATCTGAGACTGGTTACTATAGGGTTGTTCATCTCTGCAGCTATAGTCTCTATTTATACTCTCTTCTGTAGAGTCCAGTAAACTGATGTGACTGTTCTCCACCAATTTATAGTGCAATTACAGACTCTTGTGTATGTTAAAACACAACTGATTTTTATATATAAAATACATTTAAAACACTGAAAACTGTCATGTTTTTATTGGAAGAGACTGGGTCTATTGTGTATATCCTTTTTTATTTAAAAAATATTTTCAAAAAAAGATATTTGTACATTTTTATGTATTTAAAGCTTTTGTTAACTGTTGTGATTTTATTATAGGCTTTAGTTTATGTCCTACCACTACACACCACTAGAGGAGGATGCTTCTGTGTGTTATAAAGCAACACTCACTGAAACTGTGTTTTTGGGTTTGTTTTCACAAGAGAAACGCTGGAAAATAAATAGTGTCATTCCTGAGACATTTATTTTTCTTAACACCATCCAGGCTGTAAAATATCCATGTACGCAAAAAATATGCTTACACCACCTAAGAAAGGCTTAGAACAACAATTGTCTCAAATAGCGTCTATATATGAATATAAATAGTTAATAAAATAAACAATAAAAAAAATCAATACCATCACATTTTCACAGAACAGTTTGCATTTAAAAGTATAGTATCCCTCATGAGCATTTATAGTTTACGAAACACGTCACTCAGACACTGACAGGAGGGGTGTATATTTTCACATTTGGCCCATAGATCAGTTTTAATCACATTCACAATTATCTAAACTCATCATAGACACATCACAGCATAAACGGTAAATTAGAAATAGGACACAAAGCATAAATGAACCAAAAAGCTCAAATGATTTAATTAAAGGTCCATCCTAAAGTCCATCCAAAAAATTAAATTCTATCATGAATTACTCGCTCTCTAGTTGTTTCAAACATGTATACATTTCTTTGTTCTGTTAAACACAAAAAATTGATGAATGCTTGTAACCAAACAGTTCTTGGCCACCATAGACTACCATAGTGGGAAAAACGACAGTGGTAGTCAATGGTGCCCCAAAACTGTTTTCTTTCTTTCTTCTTTTGTGTTCAACAGAACATAATTTATATATAAAGCAATTGCACCTACTATAGTCAATGGGCAATGGGGTCCAAGAACTTTAAAAGCTATTCTTCCAAATATCTTTCTCTGTGTTTATCAGAACAGGGTAATGTACACAGATTCAGAACTCAAAGGTGGGTAAATGGTGACAGAATTTTCATTTCAGGGTGAACTATTCCTTTTAAACAATGCACTACTAGCTGATAATACTTTCTCTAATAGCAACATTCAAAAATAATGGCAGACTATCATAAACATAATATTTATTGTTATAAATTATAATATAATACTACTTCTATTAATAGTTTCACTAAAAGCAAATTTAGGGAAGGGACTATACTTTTACATTCACAACACCATAGAGTAAAACTCTAGCATTGTATAGTAAAATTGAACATCATATGAACATTGAAAAGTTGCCTTAGTCTCTATATGTGAGTCTGGCATTATGTGTATGAGGTAATACAGTTCAAACTTCTACAAGTTATTGTAAATATGCTGGTTTAATAACAACATATATCTTCATTTGAAAATACTGTTTATACTTTATACAAAGATGTATAAGGTTTAAAACAGTCTTGAAGCATTAAGTATAAAACTAGCATAGTGATGTCATTGGGTGCTACTCTGCCTTGGATGTAATTTGCTTCAAAATTACTACAAAATACAGACAAATAAAACCACAAATCTTTCATTTGAATTGGTGTTTCATTTAGTCACATTCTGAACATACTGATATGTGTGTGTTGCTTACAGTATTTGATTGAGCACACTGTAGTTTTTTGTTCTATATATAATAGTGCTGAGGTTGGTTACATGTTGGTTTCACTGTTGCAGTGCATCAGAGAGTCGTTCTCCTGACAGATCAGCTGGTACGGCTTTTCGGTGTCCTCGATCACAGATTTGCTGATTTCAACATCTTGGTTCTGAAGTTCCAGTCGTGACAAGTGCTCAACAATCCCAGCACCGAAGGAATCCCCCAACACATTGGTGGTGGTCCTGAGTCTGTCACTGCATGATCACAAAAACAAAAATATAGCACTTTAGATCAAGAGAAACATCAAGTGTTCATAGTTATTCCTTAAAGGCCTAACTGTACAAAAATGTAGAAATAGATGCTCGACCACAAAAAAACACATTTCAGTTATTTGGTCTTTAGGTATTGCTTGGGAACATCTTCAGCTTAAAGTCCCAGTGAAATAAAAAATGACAATGCCTATTTTTTCATGAAATATTGTAGCGTTTTTTTGTAAATAGTTTATCAATCTGAGTCATTCTCTTTTTAAAAATCGTGTGCACTCATAATCTTCAGTAAAAATCTAAAAATACACGTCCGTCCTGTAATGACTATCCATCTTAAATGACGTATGTTAGATGGCTTAGGCGGACCATCTGCTAACTCCTCCCCTTCAACGGTCAGTCTGCTGCCAGTTCCATTTCAAAATGCAACGGCTGTTTTTATACATCCAATCAAATCGCTGAGTAAGTAGAAAGCCACACCCACTATTTTGCCCACTTGAAAATGTGTGAAAACGATTGCATCTTCCAATTTGCTGGGGTTTTGTCCATTTTATCATCAAGCAAGAGAGTCATAATGCTAGAACCAACAATCCGCACATTTGGAGTGTCTCGAAAACCTTTAACACAAAACAAGTAGGCTAATGCATCAGATTTGAATAGTTTATAATGAAGTTAATTTTTGACCAATAGTAATTCTGATGCTTGTCTTAGCAAAAGCAAAAATGAACTTTTAGCAATAAAGAACTTTTATCGTGCTGTCTTGAGTTACCAAAGAGAATGTTTTCTATTCAGTGTTTGTTTTCACAGAAGCACAATAATAAAAGCGTAATGTGTCAACAGTGCCGACAGGACTTCAGATAAGCGGCCTGCATTATGTATCAATAACCTTTAGAAGAGTGCTCTCTACTGGAGCCGCACGCTTCAACGTGACATTTGAGAGGGACTCACAGGAACCAGTCCACTGCGATGATGAGTGTAATGTCCTCTGTGGGCAGTCCCACCGATGTCAATACTATCACCATGGTAACCAGTCCAGCCTGAGGGATGCCTGCTGCTCCGATGCTGGCTGCAGTCGCCGTGATACTGGAGGGAAAATTAGGGCTTTTTATACACCACATGATAAAAATGTGTCTAAGGGGAAATGAGAAGAAAACTGGCAGAATAATGTTATCCACTACGGAATATAGTACTGTAGTGTGCACATTGTACTGTTGTCTAAAGGAACGTGTTCCTGCCAATTGTAACATTTTGAAAAGCTGTTCCTAATTTGATGTTAAGACATAATTGCAGATGTGTTTGTCATGAATAACCTGATAGTGAGGATTTGTCCAAAATTCAGGTCCATATCATTGACTTGGGCAATAAATATGGCCGCTACTGCCTCGTACAAAGCTGTGCCGTCCATGTTGATCGTGGCTCCAACTGGCAGCATGAATCGCGTCACTCGTTTGTCCACATGATTGTTTTCCTCAAGACAACGGAAAGTGATGGGCAGGGTGGCAGAGCTAAGAAACAGAAGAATGTAATGACATCATTATCCTTACATCATGACATCAGGTGCAGAAACTTGTTAAAGGGATAGTTCAGCCAAAAATGAAAATTCTGTCATCATTTATTCACTCTCTTCAGTCATTACAAACCTCTTTGACTTGAATGTAGGTAACTGGCACCCATTGACGTCTATACAATACAAATAAACGGGCACAGCTGTTGTTTGGTTACCAACATTCCTCAAAATATCTTCTTTTGTGTTTGGCAGAATTAAAACAAGTTTGACATGAGGGTGTGTAAGTGATGACAGAATTTTCATTTTTGGCAGAACTATCCCTTAAAGAAAATGCAAAGTTACCAAGATGCTACAGTATAACCACTTTGCCTTGAATCTGGCACTCTGTACTATACTTTGCACTATACCCGCACATATTACATTGCGTAAATAACAAACAAACAACTACAGTAAATAGGCAATAGAGAATACAGTTCATTGGCTGTGAAGTAGCTTAAGTTCTACAGATTTGCTCGGGTGTCTCAGGATACTCTACTGACCTGGAGGATGTGCCCAGCGCAGTAATGAGAGCCTGCAGCAGACCACCGATAAACGTGAAAGGGTTCTTCCTGGTCACCACAAAGAAGAGCAGAGGCAGAACGAAGAGGCCGTGGATCAGCAGCCCGACGATGACAGACACTGTGTACATCCCCAACTGTCCTCCCACCTGCACGAGGTCCTTCATCTCTACAATCTTGCCCGCGATCAGGAAGAGGATGCCCACCGGAGCGTACCTGCCCGAGTGACCCAAACACCACACAATATTATGTAAAGAAACTCAACATACAGTACATGTCAACAATTTTCTTTAGAATATTTTTTTTTATTGAAGGATTATTCAGTTCACTGGCGTATGTGTCACCCATGACCAAATTCACCAATTCGGCTGGTCATGTGGTCCTCTTAATGTTTTTCCCCACCACTAATAGCTGTCATTATATGTTATCACTTAAAGGGACAGTTCACTCAGAAATAACAATCCAATCATTTATTCACCCTCATGTCGTTCAAAATCTGCATGAAGTTTCAGTTTTGTGTTCACACAATGATAGTCAATGAGGGTTGTTTGGCTATCAACATTTTTCAGAATATCTTCTTTTGTGTTCTGAATAAAAAAGAAAATCATACAGGTTTGATATGGTTGTCCCTCTCTTGTCTGGTGTCAACCGCGGAGAGGGACCGGGTTGGACCTGCACGGTTTCGGCGGGTGGGGCTTCCTGGGTCGCGCCTGGTGTACTCTCCCTGTTCTTTGTGGAGGTTTGCTCGGGGTCACTGAGTACAGCTATGACTCTTCAGATGAGATCTGGCCCTCGCGGCTGAGCCTGGTTTCTCCTGAGGTTTTTTTGCTCTCCATTTATTCATCATTGGAGTTTGGGTTCCTCGCCACAGCAGGGCAGTGTTGGCTTGCTCACCGGGAGACTGCATTTATTAATTTATTAGATATTAATAATTAGAGTGATCTTGCTTGGTCTATAAACACCATGCACTGAGCTTTGTTTTACTTTTCTGAGTTTTTCTGTTTGTCTTATTTGCTCCTGTAAAGCTGCTTTGGAACAATGCACATTGTGAAAAGCACTATATAAATAAATTGAATTGAATTGAAATGACATGGCGATGAGTAAATGAGGACAGAACATTCATTTTGGGTGAACTGTCCCTTTAAGATGACACACAAATAATCTAAGCAGCCAAGTTAACAGAACTAGCCCATCGGACACTAACCAGATAATAATCGCCACCAAACGCATTATAGCTTCATTCAGGCAGTCGAAGAAGTCGCGCAGAGCCTGACCCTGCTGTTTCATGTTCCCGATCACTAATCCAAAGCACATGGAGAAGACCACCAGCCCCAGGGCGTTCACCCCATTAGAGGAACCTGAAACAGGCACCACCTCTTCCACCGTCTCCTGGAGCGTCTGCAGGACTGTGCTGAAGTTCGACGTCTGGAGATCTGTAGAGTTCATCATTTCTGTAGCATTGACCGTGATGGTGATGTTTTTGGTCAACACGGTTTTCTTGTATATTGTTTTGTACTGGAAAACAAGATGGGAGATTAGTAACGTCTGTTAATGTCACATTAGTTGAAGAGTAAAAGAGGATTTGCAAACCTGTTTGAAGCAGGCCTCAACTAGATTTGGTGGAAACATGTTTCTGCAAGAAGAGCGAGAAGAATCAAACTCCATAATGCTGTGAGATTGCGCCGAGAAAATTTACAAGGATAGTTAACATCGATTTTTTTGTCATTTCAATCCTGTACGACTTTCTTTCTTCTGCAGAACACAAAAGATGATAGTTTGAAGAATGTTGGTAACCAAACAACACTGACCCCCATTGACTTCCATTGTATGAACACAAGACCACAGCGCACATTTCTCAAACTATCTTCTTCTTTGTTCCACTGAACAAAGACTCATATACAGGTTCTGAACAACATGAGGGTGAAAAAACGATGACAGAACGTTTATTTTGGGGTGAACGTTCCCTTTAACTCTCTCCCCACCTTATCAGGTCCAGGAAGGCGTCAGCGGCCTGCACCGGCTCAATGCTGCCACTAGAGGCCATCGGGCTGTCTCTGCTCCCTTTACCCGGCCTGATTATAATCACCATGACAATACCGATGAAAACAGCTATAAATGTGGTCACCATATAGTAAACAATGGCCCGAATTCCCATTTTCCCAGAGGCCTTGCTGTCTAAGGAAGAGATTCCTGCAGAAAGCAAAAATGGTTTTAAAACTTTAAAACTTATAGTTCATCCCCTACTCCAGACTTTTGACCATCATGCCGAAGAATGCATTTAAAAGTAAAATTTAACATCTATGACAAATGCATGTAAATACATTTGCTTCTTGTTGTGTGCCGGTGTACCTGTGACGAGACTGGAGACGATAAGAGGTAGAACAAGCATCTGAAGCATCCTCATCAGCAGTTCTCCGGGGAAAGAGAAATACTTCACTTCTCTGGCAGTCAGGTTATGAGGTTTCAGAGCGAAGCCCAGCAGCACACCTGAGCAATACACCCCACAGGGCACAGACATTTTACATTGTTAACCAGTTGCAACACATATAAATGAAACGAAACACAATTCAAGTTATTGTGGATAACACAGCTCAACAGATTGTTCCTGACAGAGTTCATAGCGAATTGTGACCGAAAAATGTGTGAATGCAGACAAAGAAAATGTGAACACAGTTTTTAGATCTCTTTTAAATCTATAGAGGAGTTTTACGCATGATTACAATTTGAGAGGCAGAAGACTTAAAAAAGCGGGGTAATAAGTATGGAACATTTCCTATATGGCACTATAAGGGGGAACGCTATATATAGGATAAAGCCAATGATCAAGGCATGCAACACTCTACATAACATAACAATGATAATAGTTGCAGATCCTTTGATATAAAACATATGTAGTGTAAAACTAGACTTTATTATTTTCAATTTTTTTCACCATTATCATAAATCATTCAACAGTCCTCTGGTTGTCGCTGTTCTTTGTGTTTTCCTGTAGTTGTTCTCACAGATTTCCTGCTTTACCTAAAGCGACGGCGGCCACAGTAAAGATGACGAAGGCGTTCCGCCGCAGGAAGGTCTTGACGCTCTCTCGCGTGACGCCGCTCATCTTTCTCCTGCCTCCAGACATCTGCTTCTGTATAGCCCTGCACAGACGCTGCAGCCCTTCGTCGGCCCGCTGAGGCTTCTCAGAATCTTCACTCAGAAACAGACTTGTGCTGTTTGGAGGCTTCTCATTCATAATCAGCTCTAACACATGATCCAAAAGGGTTTCATGAGAAACTGATATAGAAAACAGAGAAGAGGAGACATATTAGAGAGGATTATCGAACGGGGCCTTAATAGGAGAATGTGCACCTAAAGTTCAACATGTTTCATATAGGACTAATTCAACCAAGATTTAACATACATTTGATTGGCATGCTGTTCCGGAACTGACTTTTTAAAGCTTTAAAGATATTATATATTAATACATTGTATATAATCTGTCGTTGCTCCAAGTTTCAGATTCAGTTACAAGATCTTGAATAGCTTTACCAACCCACTCTCTGTTGTAAACTGACAGAATGAGATGTGTGGGTGGTATTAAAGAAATTATATTATTACAACTATTTATTCTCTTACTATTTATACTTAATTACTATGCAGTTATATTAAATTATACTATCGTTTTACTATATAATATGCGCAGTATGTAAATTCTTTACCTTTAACATTCTGATTTAACTTATTTGATTGGACAACAAAGAACATTTGTATACAAAATTGGATTATGTTTTTATTTTATGAGACAAAAACTTGTGAATATGTGACAAAAAATGCAACAAAAATATATACTTCACCTACTCCTGTTAAAAAACGGTGAAGATATGTAGAAGTACCGTATGTTTGTATTCTGTTCAAAACATATTTCAGTTTTATTTCGTAAAATATTTGTTTTGTACTATTTAAAATAAATACTCCATGCACAAAGAGAACACAAGGGGGCATGGCTGACCAACAAATACACTTTTAGCAAAAAAAGCACAGGACATCTATTTAATAGAATATTCTTATTTATAAGTCTTTGAAAGCAGTCAGTTAAGTGGGTTACCTTAATGGTCAGCAAGTGCATTAAAATGAACCAACTGCTTAGCAATTACGCACCAAACTCAACCCCAGCTCGCTGTAATGACAAGTAATGACTCTAAAGCTTAAATGAAGAAAATAAAAATTCACAATAAATGTCATACTGATGCTACAAAAAGCTAGCACATGACTTCCAGATAAACTGCACACACTCCACTGAGATGGTCATTAAATATTCTGTTTTAGACACACAAGGATAGAATTATGCTCGTTGGTAAATTTTTCACAGCCAGGAACTCATCGATTAGTATTAGTATAGTAAAGCCAACCCTACAATTAGACGTTTTTTAAAATGCACAAGCAAATAGGTTAGGAGCAGAACATCATATAGATTTAGACTGCATTGGCTCTTGGGCAGGAAGCCCCCAGAAACCAAACCAACCACCTAAACACCCTATCAACCAAACATTGATATTTGGAACAACTTAGCAACCACATAGCAACACTCTACAACTTACAACGTCATATCATTTTTGAGTTTATCATCAAAAACTCTCAATCTATTTAGTTTCTTATTTTCACATGTCATTAAGAAATAAATGACAACATAGTCCAATGCTAATTCTGGTAAACATAAGTAAAAGGTTTTTCCACGTCACTCTGCAAGTGGCATGATGATTTTCTATTCATTTGCATTAAACTATCATTTGATTCTCAGTAACTCACCACTCATGTTTATTCAGAGTTGAGGTGGTATAGATTTCTTGGTGAAAAGAAATATAGTCTTCTTGGCGGCACTGTTGGCTTTACTGATGCCAGGTAGAGCTCAACACATGTGCCAAACATGAACAGTTTGTCATCTCGCCTGACCTTCAGACCTTCTCTTACCGCCCATGTGACCACATACTGGGCAGAACTATAAGGGGTCAATGTCTTTCTTTTAGACCGATCTAGAGACAGTTTTCTCGACATGGATCCACACATGGCGAACCCACCACTGATCTCAGATCAGCTTAAATAATAAAACATCTATAAACACCCTAGGTGAGAAGCACCATAATCTTACCCCCTTTCCACAACAGTCAGCTAAAATTGTGACCCAACGAGATACCTGATCACATCTGGACAACATCTCATGCTTAAGGGGAAAAAGTGCATTGGTGTTATATCTGTGAACTGAGCAAGTTTGTATTTAACCATCTCTTCATTTTCATTAAGAACCTGATTTGACGGTTGTTCATCTTGTCCCGATAGGCAACTTAGAATAACTCATTCTGCCAGAAACATCTAAGTTCATAACGCAGTTAAATAGTATGAATTTATAAACATTGAAGTGATACCATTTAGTCAAGTTTCAATGAAATAACACTTACCCTCACCGTGCGTAATGATAACAGTGCGCGCTGCAATGGAGAGATATAAAGCGCGCAAAGGACCAGAGACTCCGCGTTTATTCTGCGCTCACTATCAGCCTGCAAAACCATAAATATATTAAAACCACTGAGAAAATCCGCCCAAGTGGTTTTTGCGTGGGAAGAAGTGGTTAACGATTCTTCCTGTGCGCAGAAAAAACGATCTGCTTTCACTAAAGTGCAAAGAATCAACACGTTAATAAAGTCTCATCGGGGGAGGCGCGTTTATTACTGAGTGTGTTCCTCCACTACACCCGCTGAGAGTTAATAATAATGCATTCATTTTAAATGTATGAATAGAAGTTAAACTTAATGGTTGTATCGAGAGTAATTTTAAGTGTAGTTTAGTCATTTATTTATAAAGCGCTCTTCAAAAAACGTATCGCTGTACCACACAATAAAATAAAGAAAACCACACAACATAGAAATATCACATTAAAATAAACAGACACACAATCTCAATCCTCTACATTCAAAGAGGCTGCACAGAGGAGATGCCAATATATATATATATATATATATATATATATGTGTGTAATACACTGTTAATTGAAAAATAATATAAATAAAACTGCATATAACCTGCTTTGATGCACTGTGGTAGTCTACTATATGGCCAAGAGCCAAACATCCTGGGTTTCTTATCACCATGACAACACGCCTGCTAGAGCACTAGTTATGGTCCAGGATTCTGCCCTATAGTGTGTGTGTGTGTATTAATGACCTTTTGCTCCAGTCTACCCACTCAGACTCCTACACGATGTCTTAGGCCTGTTTTACTATGTAAACTCTCTCGATTGACTGCTATCTCCAAGTAACCTTTGAGCAACCTGTAATGCAATGAATGTTTAAATACATGCAGTGATCGGGGGTTAAGGTTTTAACTTTGGATTTGAGATGTGTTTGCAATCATACATTTTATGACACGTTTCATTTGTATATTATGGAAAAGAATGAGATACAGTCCACAGCTGATATGCTTATTAAACTGGTATTATTAATGAATCATGATTTATAATAATGATCAATAAACATGATTTACATAAGTAGGACATGAAAAGTACCTGATCACCCTTTTCTTTTCAAAAAATTACAACCTTACCCTGTGTATTATGCCAACCAATTTAAAACAACTAAAATTAAGTGTACATTTTATTAGCTTAAAGTTAATGTTACAGGATCAATGAAGTTGTTACAACTTCCCCGAGTGGTGAAATTACATTGGTATGAACAAATGCTAAATAATACTGTATAATAATAAAATAATTGTTTTTGCTTAAGTATCAATTCTCGAGAGTTTATGAAAAACGTAAAACATGGCTTTAACATAAAAGAGCACAGTTTTTATTTCTGGAAGGTGACAGCAGATTGCATTGCTATGGTAACACAATGGTCCTGCTGGAGTGTGGGTGGTATGTTGCATACATGTTCTACATTTAGCTCCTGTAATTACACTTTCAACTGCGCACAAACAGGCATTACTGCATTGCAGTAAAATCAATAAAAATATAAGCCAAAACACTTTAAATGACCGTGTGATATAAAAATAACCTGTGACAAACTATTATAAATAAGAACACATCTTGTTCGTGTTTGAGTATCCATTCAGAACAAAATACCATTTTTGGAAATGATGAATATTTTATATTCAATTGTGCATTTTAGAAATGCAAGACAATCTCTAAAGAAATGTCTAGAGGATAATTGATGTTGATCGTTTAAAAAGTTCCAGTAGCAGAACAATGTTATCACCATCCAACGGGCTATTAAACAGATTTCAATCCTGATGTAGAATGCTGTGAAATGCGGCAGCTGGATAGAGGACTGTAAACTTCTGAAAACGTTTATAAAAAGACCTTAAGTCTGAAATGCTTAACATTAGATACTTGTAAAAAATCTAGTTTCATTGTACATAGGGTGTTTACAGTTAAAGAATGTACTGGAAGACTTCATATATATTGTAAAATGGTTTATGTTTTCTCATAAAATCAAGTAATTTCCCAATAACTGAATTAATGATTCATTAATGTTGGCCATACCAACAGTGGTGCAGTGACTTCATTATGAAGCCATAAGCAATCCAGTTCTTTGTTTCAGATCAGTGATTCATCATAAAGTTTTTGCTGATGACATCACAACGAGTGTTGTCTGGTGTCAGGCTGTAAAATGTGCAGCTTTTCTGGATTTGGTCAGTTTATGGCAAGAGCAGGATTGCAAAACTCATAAACGCACCAGAGGGAAAGTTAAGGCAGGTGGGAAATGGTATGTTGTATCTTTGGACCAACACTTTGGACAACAAAATTAGAAAAAAAAAGAAAGAGGTTGATGATGATTTCTGGTTCACAGAATGCTCTGCATGAGGCTGTTATTTTAGTTTTTTCTGTAAAGATAAAGACTTGTTTAATGTTCATTTATCTTTGAACAAACTGTTGACAATAAATTGATAAATATAAATCTACAGTAAGTTACTAGCAACTAGCTGCATAACTACAGCAAAATGTGTGCTTAAAAGCTAGTGTGCTAAATAGTGATTAAATCAAATGGTGCCCTGGCAATGGTTGGGTTAGGATAAAGTGCATGCAGGTCTCATTGAGAGTCAAAAGTAAGGTCTGTATAGTAAGGTGAGTGAATTAGAAAACCGTACAGGCTCTATATCTTTTTAAAAATCAGGTGAACACTTTAGCCTAAATTCCAAAAATCACTAAATTAAATCAAAAATGTTTTCATGTGTCATGACATTTGAGAGTGAATGCCACATTTCATAAAGAACTACTTGACTTCAGCAGCTCCACTGACACAAATAAAGAGACCAGTCAACAGAAAGAGAGCTCAAAACTTTCAATATTTTGAATATTTATATTCAATATTGAGTAAATCTTTAAGTAATGGACAAAGTCTTCTTTCCTGACAGAAAGAGACTAGTAAATGGTATCATGATACGTCCTGTTTATCAAACAACTTGTTCAGTTAAAAGTATCTGCTATGTTAAACAACTGTCTTGATTTATGTTATTATAACTTAAGTGGACATAAAAGGAAGCACTTCATATATGCACCTTTCCTGCAAACATCAAAGAGATGGAAGAGGTACAAAACTGCCTGAACGGACAGCAAAAGGTCAGGAAATAGATCTGTTGCTTAAATGTCACTTTACCAATTTAAGCTGAATGTGGGAACACTGATATTTACCCAACTGAAGAGCCAATTACAGATTAAACTGCTGACAACATATTTTCAATAATATTGAAACCCACACACATGTGATAGAAGAGTCTTTTATTCTCTGGGAAAGTGAAAATATACAATCAAATGCCAAAAAGTCTGTATCAAAAAGGTTTTTTAAAACAAAACGGTGAAATAAGAAAACATAACTATTGCTAAATACAAAATTGCAGTGTTATTGTGCCTGGCAGCTATACAGGTGCTTATCTTTCAGATGCGGATCATAAAGCGATAATAATTCAATTGTATCATTGCGCTAATATGTTTAATCAAATGCAAAATCGTATTATAAAAAAAGTGTTACAACCCACAACATAACATTAAAATTAGTGGTCATATAAGTAGAGATGTGTTCTAATTTCCTGCATCACTTGATTTTGCAAATACTAATAACAGGCAGAGATACACATTACATTCAAGAGTATAGATGGTTCAAGACACACATGAAATTAGTTATGTCAATTACGGAATGCATATACTGCATTTACTAATAAAATAGTAGTAATTATAGAGATACATATGTTGGTTCAGAGTTCAATACATTAAAAACATAATAATAACCGAGGTGACTGATTGAAAAGTTCTTGTAGTTCATTATGAGAGTCTGAAATGATTTCTTGGCATCACTCTTTGGTTGTGGGAAGGTGTACATTTCTTTTATTAAAACATGCTCCAAAACTTGTGATAAACCCATAACCACATTCATTTGTTTCAATTAGTGTGTTGGTTATTGCATCATGGAATGTCTAACTACATCCTCAAGAGATCTTCTAGTGACGAGAAGCCTGACCACGTCTTCGTTCTTCTTGGTGAGTTTTTTTCGTGCCTGATCGTGTGTGACCATTGTCATGTCCCACCCATTCACCTGTGAGTCACAGCAACCAATAATGAACCAAAGACACTATATGCTAATAAATAACAAAGCCAGATAATACTTGATGTTCATCATTCATGAGCAGATCTAGTTTGACAAATCTAGAATAAAATATAGCTGCAAGCAGCAATTACGGGGTCGAGCCCAACAATGGCTCAAAGGGAAATTATTTGGACATGTCAGATTTGGAATAAATCAGTAAATCTAGTAAACATGTTGATTTTTTGAAGAACCTATTTAAACAAACATTGGCCCCTATATACAAAACCACTGAGACATTCATCAAAATATCTTTTCAAAGACGACAGAGTCATGCAGGTTTTGAGGAGTGAGCAAATGATGACAGAATTTTTATTTTTGAATTAACTGCCCCTGTGTTTTTTGGTTATTGCAGCTTAAGGCAAGCACCCACAACACAACATTAAGACTACCTGACAGAGTTTTTTTCTGACATCATCTTGCCGAGCAGCATGCACATTACACAACAACATGCCAATGAGGTGCATGCTATGCCAGGTGCATGCTACGTGGTAAAAATGCTGTCTGCATTAGTTCCCGATTGGCAGTGTCATTTTGGATGAATCCGGGGGTTTAGGATCTTCATTATCTGTCTGCTACAGCAAAATCCATCGAAAAGTTACGCAGTGTGATCTTGCCTTTACTTTCATTTTTAATGTTTATTTTAGTGATTAAAGCCATTTCCCAGCATTTCTCTCCCAAACTACAAACTTAATATACAATAAATACATTGTACAAATGCAAACTGAGAAAAAACTAGAGTGTTTTCTCTATGGTTTAAGAAAACACTTCTTAAACCATAGACATGACAGATTTGACACTTGCGAAAATACATTATCTTATGACATACTAGCATATCAACTATTTTATGGTAAAAATACTAAATTTAAGCTACAAAACTGTTTCAAACTCTGACATTTCTTAAGATACAATTATTAGACAGTGTCCTCTAATGGAAGACATATTTTAAAAATCTGAGAGCAACTATGAGCGAGGTAATGACAAAAAGCAGGGCTAGGTATGACACAATCTTTTGAAAAACGGGAGAGGTTGTCCAAGAAAAAAAATAAAGAAAGCTTTAACATAGGATTTTTTTCAAGCCTTCACTTTAAAATTATCTACACACACGTGCACATTATATGTATTTTTGCAGCAGACACAGGAGCTTATAGACCAATTTGTATGACGTAACCAACGCTGGTTGATAGAAACTTGTTGTTTCACCAAACAAACGTTTGAACAAATAACAACCAACAGAATATTTAACCCAATTAAAATCTTAAACAAATATCTTGAAGATTTAATTCTATATGTAAGAGTTAAAAAAATTATACTAATAATAAATAAATGAAAAGGCAGAGCCTCAGGATAAGCGTTTACGGTCTTCTTACGAAGTGGTCTATATTGCAAAATATTTGCTTGACTAGGATCTTTAATTTAAAGGGACATTTCTTAGAATTTGGTCATGAGTACTGGCCCAGGAAATTAGGACATTTTCAAGATATTGGGAAACCTAAAGAAGATTTGCTCAAGTTAAAAATTTTGTGGCTAGCAAGTTTACATCTCTCACCTGCATGATTTTGTCTCCGATCCTGAGTCCAGCCACCTCTGCAGGTCCCCCTTTACCCACACGTGTTACATAGATTCCCTATAACATCATTCACAAGAGCAACAGCAGGTTACAACCACAGCATGTTGTATAAATCCCACCTTAACACTTACATCACTTAAACTTCCTTTAACGCTATACTAGGGCACTTCACCTTATCAGTTTTATCTTCAGAGAACGGGTTCTGGTTCGAATCCTGGTCGATTCCTCCTCCGATGCTGAACCCTAATATTAAATTATCCCCATCTCGTAGTTTTTGAATTTCAATTCGTTGCTGAAACAAAGTAAGAAACCGTTTAGAAGCGTCATGAAGCAGACATTGTGCCACAAAACCCTACAAGAGCTCCTTCTAATGGACTTGTATGGTTACATATATAAATGGGAATTGTATTGGTTTAAATGGGAACTAATGACCTCTGTGGGTCTCTCTGGTCATGTGTTGGGTTATATTGGTGGGATGTTGGAAACTAAGTTTATGTCCTTATAAGGTGCATCACTACCTGCAAAATACACACGAGCCACACCCGTTAAACTCACACCTGAGTGACATCATATGGACATTTTAAACCCGTGAATAAAAAATAGGGATTCTTTGTTATAAAATATGTTTAAGAAGTGTTAGTAACTTGTGGTCAAACTGCATAAGAATGAAACAAAATAACTTTTCCTTATCCGGTGCTAGTTAGGTAAAACTTTTGCTAGTTAACTTAGTTTTTAAGTCCCATACTAATCTATTAACGTTACAACAAAGTGAACATTCCATGCCATAGTTTGACAAATATATATACATGCTAATCTTCAGAAACAAATTCGACAAATGTATCAAATAAGTATTTCTCATTTACTCTTGCTAACGTTAGCACTACAAGCTAACATTAAACTCACTTTAAAGTGTTTCTTAACTTAAGTCATACCATTCAAAGGAATCTATTCTGGCATCGCTTCGATTAGTTTTGTCAGAAAACGACGAGTTTATTTCAACAACTGTCTCAGTGAAATGTTGTAAAATAAGATATAATCATTTAATCTAAACCAGAACACTAAAAGCGAAGTGTGCGACTGCTAGCGTAGCCACGCATGCTAAAACTTTGAGACTGAAAGAAACTCACCACAACCACTGAGACAGGCTGACCGGGTATGTACGACATTTTCACAGCAGAAAATAGTTTTATTTCTTATTTTGGCGACTATCTTTTGTGATTTTTCACTATAACAGCGTCCGTGTGATGGGTTACTCCCCTTTGTGTAGGGGCTGGGGCTGCACTGCACACACCCAACCTGAGATCTAGTGAATCTACACTATACTTCATTATTATTAATCGTTTCCATTCGTTATTACACAGTTTAATCAGATGAACATATCTCGATGGTTACGTGTTTATATTTATGGACGTTTAAACGCTTGCTGACTGTGATTTTCAATGTGATTTAGACATGCGCCAGCACTTGTTCACCACTAGAGGACACTGTATGCACACTTTTCCTGACCAACAATAAAAGTGCTTTTCTCTCTCGTGCCTCTCGTGTGGGGTAAGTGGTATTTTCTGCATTTTATTCTATATTACGATTCATTTTATTTTACATCATGAGTGATAAAAACTGTTAATCGAAAAAAGCTTCCATTGATATACCTTTAAATAAATCAATGTGATTTGTCTGAAGATGCACACATTAATGTATTTTTTCTTGTATAGTATGGTTAACAACGACTTAAATATCTTAGCTAAGGCCCTATCCTGGAACTGCATACATACAGAAAAACCTAAATAATGTCATAATGGTTGCTTATTGGGGGGCACGTTCGCCTCACACCTACAGGGTTGGGGGTTCGATTCCCGCTTCCGACTTGTGTGTGTGGAGTTTGCATGTTCTCCCCGTGCCTCGGGGGTTTCCTCCGGGTACTCTGGTTTCCTCCCCTGGTCCAAAGACATGCATGGTAGGTTGATTGGCATCTCTGGAAAATTTGTCCGTAGGGTGTGAGTGCGTGAGTGAATGCGTGAGTGTGTGTGCCCTGCGATGGGTTGGCACTCCATCCAGGGTGTATCCTGCCTTGATGCCCAATGACTCCTGAGATAGGCGCAGGCTCCCCGTGACCCGAGGTAGTTCGGATAAGCGGTAGAAAATGGATGGATGGATGGATGGTTGCTTATTTCTTTAATAAAATTCCTTTGCTAGTATAAAAACTATCAAACAAATATAAATAAAATGTGGTGTGTCAACGGTGCAAAATTTATTTTTAAGTAGTTTGGTTTTATCTTGGAAATGTTTTTCCAGAAGAACAAAATTACAAGATTTAAAATGTTTGACACCCCTATGACTTTAACCAAAAATTGTATCGTTTAAATTGAATAATAGGTTTAAATAACTGTATATAAATATAATAAACCAAGAAATATTATTAAAATTTACCGTTAAAATATTTTCGATTAAACCTGCTTAATATGAAAAGAAAAAAACACCATGAATTTGAAACCACTCCGTCATTGACTCATTTTTAAGCAAATAATCGTTTCACTTGTTGCAGTTTATTTATTTTCTTTTTTCAAAACACACGTGAAAATGCAAATTTGTTTACAAATGGTCTTACATAAGAGCTTGTATGTTAATCATTCATTTTGTATTTTAGTTTGTAAAAATATTTGATACTTTCCACAGTCAGCAACGTAAAACTTTATACCAAGTCCACAACAGAGTAAAAAAGTGAATAGACCTGTTTAAAACAAGACGACGTGTTCAGAATAGCATTCTACAGTATGTATTGTGTGTCCAATGCATAGTATTCAAATTTTGTCCTTTCTGATGATCTGTTACATTCACAAAAATGTGCAGTGTGTAACCAGAGCACAAATTACACAATACTGTATATCCACTTCATACATGAACAACCTCAATCCTCAAAATAGCCATGTTTTTTCCAAAAAGGATGTCCCAACGCCACGTTTCACTTGCAAAAAGGTCCTGTGACATCAAGCATTTACGTCTGAATACTGCATACAGTTTCACATACTATGAAAAAAAAATAGTATGCAATACACAGTAGAGTGTGAAATACAATATGCTAATATTTCATTCCAAAGACTGTTCACCAATGAATTTTCAAGTATATGGTATGTATCCCAACCTTTTAGATTTGCAGTCCTTTATAAAGATTCTTAATGTACATCTACACTATTTCGCTATGCTTTCCATAAGAATGAATTACCAACCCTTTCTTCAAGCTTTAGATCAATGTCACACATCAGCATCTGGTCATTTGCTGATACTGATGATGTGAACCATCGAGGCTCATCTGCATAGGAACATCTTGTCACTTTAGTTATTCAGTATGTACAAGACCAACATCTCTCCACACAGTTACTGTGGAATCATGGGAAAAAGCCTGAGACTGGACGGGCGTTTTCATCTATTGTCCGGGCACGTATGGCCAGCTGATGGAGCTTCCGGAGAGCTGCATGTCCCGGATAAGTGTTTCGATGGGCGTCTTGCCAACCAGCCGCATGAAGAAGAGTTGAGAGATGAGGTTGGCGGGCACGGCTCTCAGGGCGGGCAGACGAAGCAGAAGTCTGCCGAAGCGCTGCGGCTGACCCGGATACTGCATGCGCTCGTACTCGGTCAAAGCCACCTGAACTTTCTCCTGCAGGCTCTCGACGTGTGCCGGGTCTGACAGACCGCACGCATCTTAGAGAAACAAATGTTAAGACAATGAAAACAAATTCTCATGAAATTGGACCTATGTTAGGCGTAGATCACCACTCACCTGGTGTAAAAAGAGCGATGGCTTTCAGACAGCTGTATTCGGCGGTATCCACCTGCAGTCGCGTCAGCTTGTCCACCTGGTCCTGAAAGACCCGCACCTGGTCCATGAAGGACACGACGCGATCGGCAGCCATGGGGGAGGAGTGAAAACCAGCAGCTGCTAACAGGGGGGCCGTGTGAAGGGGCAGGGCCGATTGAGCAGCATTCAGGATGAACAGTTCACTCCAGCTGAGTCTAAGAAGGGCCACCTGCTCCGAGACGGGCAGTTCGGGAAAATAGGGAATATTCCGCGCCCACTCGATAGTGCTGAAGAGCAGCCGCGCCGCCAGCTCGCAGATGTTGTCGATGCCCATGACGGAGCTGTTGGCCCCCGGGAGCTGCTGGCCACACTGAGCCCCGTAGCGGCTGTTGGGGTACGGCTCGGCTCTCAGCAGCTGAGTGATCAGTTCAGATACCGCCTGACCGTTAAAAAAATCTCCGCCCATGCCTGGAGCTCCTCCACCATCGACACCTACTGTGACCATTGAGGCCGGGCTGATGCCTGCATGGGAGGGAGGGATGCGACCACGCTGGACCGCTAGGGGAAAGAAGGCCAAAAAAATAGAGAAGTTTGGATAAAGATGATGTTGCATTGCAATATTTTAAGTTATGTATATTGCCTAAATTGGTAACGTCTTGGTATTATATACACTCTAAAATTGTTGGGTTATTTCAACACATCGTTGGGTCAAAAAGGGACGAGCCCAACTGTTGACTTTTAACCCAGAAAATGTTTATATTTGACCCACAATTGTTCATGTTTGTCTGTTTTTGACCAAATGCTGGGTTGAAATAACCCAACATTATTAGATTGAATGTAATAAAGACACTGCAAATACTATGAAGTTTTTTATTTTTCTAAACAGCAAAACAATGTTTTAAATGACAAAGAGAAAAAGTTTGGACACTGTCTGGATGTAAAACAGTCAACATGTCTATAGCCTGTATGATGAATTAAGCTAAGATCTCTGTAATATCTCAAATATTTCTCCTACATCACTGAGATTTGATTCAGCGCAAATGGATTGTATTTTTTATTTTAATTTAATATTTATTTTATGTCGAGAAAAAGAACCCGAAACCACAAAAATCACAGAAGTCCAGTAAAGGTTCAGAAGAGACATTCACTACAAATTTATGACAGGTTAAAAGAAACATGAGGTTATTGACACTTTATTTTGGGGTGTGCCACTTGGTTAAGTGAATATAATGATAGACCACTTAGTAAAACATATGCAGCGATGGTCTAGAAGAACTTCCTGTTTCAGGTCTTTAACAAAACACGTTTGATCAAAATACTCCCAACAGAACATTTATTATTGAATCAAAATGTAAAAAAAATATTTTGAAGATATGTAAGATTTAAACCAGTGTTTCTGTTCTGAAGTAAATTACCTTCTTTTCTCATGCCGACCCGGAAGCATTTCTTCAGTCGGCAGTACTGACACTGGTTACGATGATGCTGATCAATCTGACACTCTCTGTTTGACCTGTGGAGGAGAGTTTACAGTTGAGTCAAGATAACATAATTGTGAGCAAACAAGTGAAAAATAAATTCCTCCCCAAAATGTTAGCCTTTATTAATATTAAAATGTCAAATAAGACTATAAACGAAATAGTTTGGTGTCTTGCTTTAAGTTCCTTACAAAGGGAAAAAATTGCACAGAAGCATGCATTCTGTTCCCACATCACAGTAAATAAAGACACAATCAGCAGTTAATAATGAATGAGAAGTGTTATCGTGAACTGTATCAAGGTCTTTCAATGACCTCGTGTCTGAATTACATAAAGTTCAATATTAGTAAAACCCCTTGAACTAAAAGAAAACTGCAGCAATAAACATGAGTAAAAAGAGATAAATGCATTTCTTTAATTATTTATTTTGTGTATCTCAGGCTATAATCCTGCAAATCAAGCTGCACTCATATGAATGTATCCGTGTGAAACTGTCCTTCACGATCTGTCACACATGAAGAGCTCACCAATGGTGTTCAGGTAAATCAGCCCTTTAACCTTGGCACGAAGGACACAGTTCTGTTCATTCATTCCTAAAGTTCCCATGGTAGCAGGGCTAATGTTACATCAGCTGTGACTGGCCAATTATAAACACACAACATGCCCAATTCTGTGTCGACAGCCATGTATCTTTGTGCAACATCTGGCTTAATGGTTTGGATATTTTTGTTGAATGATACAATAAACAGTTTTGCTGTTACTGTAGATAAACACACTGTGGCAGCTCCAAAAATATATTTTGACATTTTTCAAATAATCATGTTGTTGAAAACAAAAGAGTAAAATTGCCAGTGTTAAAAAATGTCAGAGAGTTAATTTGACCTTTTTTAACACTGGTGATTTTGCTGTGAATGAAATTCTTTTAACACCGTGTTGAAAAAAGTCCAACAACCAGTAAGTGTCGATAAACTTATTTATGCAAATAATTATAGCGGCGCTTAGATATTAATGGGGTATGCAAACCAGCTGTGCAGAATTACAGGCACAATTTTGATTGGTCGCTGTGTCCAATAAAAAAATCACCAACAAATAACTTTCATTGTGAGCGCAACTTCACGTAGAGAAAAAGCGTGTTAACACTTTTGTTAGATCACTTTGTTAATAAACTGTGGCACGTTAAATAGAAAATACGCAAAATAAATGCTAGACACCCTTTTAAAGCATCGCCCACAAAAAAGACTGAAAATCTGCAGCATTAGCATAGTTATTAATTAACATAATTATCTCATGAGTATGTAAATGATCTCTTTACAGACATAAAGTGTAAACCAAATGTCACTAAGAGGTTAACAGAGTTCACAGAAAGTTCAGCCAAATTCCTTTGCTAAGCTGTATCTGGATGGAGAGCGTGCGATTGGCTGTGGTGCCTGACCAATGACGGAGGTTTTAAGAAGAATTTCATGCATGTGTTCAAAAATCCTGTGTTGTGTGAATGAAGTAATATTAAAGGGGAATGGGTCATTTTTGTAGGTTAAAATATAGCATTGCGGTTAAGTCTTTTAGGAAGTCATAGGTTGAGATTTTGATGAGTGTAACCAGCATAGCTTTGTGGCGTTTAAAACATTGAAAGTCTGACATGTTTCTTTATACAGGCTGACATGTGAGCTTTTAGGGAGGTCTGTCAGGAATTTTGTCTGTGAAAAAATGATAATATTGCAATAATAATATTGATAATTTTTTTACAGCCTTTTAATAACAATTAATAAATATTAAATAAACTATTATTATTATTATTAAGTTACATTTAAAAAAATATAATTATAATAAAATGTGATAAAAGTTCTTGAAACAAGACAATACCAGTTTTTGACTTTCACAGTGCCAGAATCCTTTTCTTTACCAGATTTTTTTAGCAAAACTACCTAGATGCGTCATATCAAAAATATGCAATATTGCTTTCCATGTAAATTGATCCTGTTTAATTACTACATCCGGCAAACATCATACTGCTAAAGAAAGGGATATTTCCAGGGAAAGGACAGAAAAATCTCAGTTGATGTGAGCTCTGCGATGGACAGCGTGCCGTGCGTGACCTCACCTGCAGGTGTAGTTGAGGTTCCGTCTGATGCTCCTCTTAAAGAAACTCTTACACCCTTCGCAGGTGAAAACGCCGTAGTGCTTCCCGCTGGATTTGTCCCCACACACCACACAGTCCACCACGCAGGCCTTGTCCTCCTCCACGCCCTCGGCGTCGCTGTTCCCCGCCCGGGGCGAGCTGCCCTCCTCCTCCCCCCGCAGGTAACCCTTGTCGCTCAGTCCATTAGCGCTGCCGTTGGGGTTGACCCATCCCCCGCTCACCATGGCCATCTCTGTACGCCGTCAGGAGAAACCTTCTCGCGTGAAGAATTCGGAGTGAATCCCTTTAAGCTGCAGACAGTAAAGCCCGACAAATCAGACCGAGAGTAGAAACAACAAATACTTTTGCGCCAAATGTCATTAAGCAGCCCTGTGACTTTTCATCCACTGTCACTTGTTTTCGTGACCTCCAACTCTGTTAAACCCCCTCAAGGATCTCTGGTGCAACAAGAGTTGCTGAGATCAGACGGAACAAGGTGCCCGGTTCACAGGAAGCAATAAATTACAAATAAACACAGCCAGACTTTGGGAAACATGTTCAAGTGCCACTCAGCTCGCGGTTAAAACAAAACTCCTCATGCTTTCACTTGGAAACTCTGACACGATACGAGGAAAGCTTACACTGCATGCCCCCTAGTAACCAACAAGTCAAACCAGTTCCTTCTGCGTGGGGAAACACAACATCGTGTTTAGAAACGTTGAGGGTATTAAAGGTCACATTTGACTCTGCCGCTGTACTTGGCATCAACTTTTGTTTCCTTAAGTAACGTATTGAAATCACAAATGATATTCTACTGAACAATAATGAGATGAGTCTTTGACAACAGTAGAAAATACATTATAATCCACATTCATTTGTGTCATTTGTGTCTTTTTATTTCTCGAATAGAATAGTTTCAATGACACGCAACTGACAAATCTCCAGATCTAAGAGCAATGAATGACATAAAAGGAAGGGTTGAAGCGGATATCTCAAAGTCCATCAAAACCTGTATTTAAACTACTAAAGAGTTCATTTACACAAAGCAGAACAAACGCAAAGCCAAACACACGGAGAGCACGCTGGGTAATGATAAACAGAGCTCAGCCCCCACCCTGCCGCTCAAGGATCAAAGTTCAAGGAAGTTCCTCGGTTTCTCTCTATCTTCCTCATGTGAAACAACACAGCCTTGAACACTCGTTCCACATATTTCTCAAAGCAAGCAAGAAAAAGCTACTCGGCTGCGCGGAGAAACATCTCGGTACGCCCTGAGCGTATGCCTCTAAGAGAGAGAGAGTCTTTTCATACCTCGTTTCCGTGTCCAGACGTATGGTCTCCGTGACCTTAACATTCCCAAGAACCGTCCCAACGATCTTTTAGCTGTCCACCGCTTCCCATCCTCTGCCTTTCTTCATTCATGAGTAAACCATGAGACCCAACAGCCCGGAGAGACAGATGACCTATGAGTGTCTGTGGTGACTGACCAACAAGCCTCGTTCTGTTCTCTCTCTCTCTCTCTCTCTCTCTCCCTCTCTCTCTGTGAGTGGTGGAGAGCGAGCAAGCGTGTGTCTGTGTGTTCAGGGATTTGACACTGCTATTCAAGCCCTCTGGTTGCCATGGCACTGTCTGCCTTATAAGGGTAATAGAGTCAAAGAGCAGTGAGTGGGCTGCAGGCGCTCTACACAAACAAGCAGGAATGTGTTACCACACACACGGTTAACCCCTCAAGGGATGACCATCGGTACACTTAGCACGCATCTATAAGGAAGGTGCAGATCGTAAGAGTTTAACTTCCTGGGTGATGATCTCAACTTCGGAAATGATATGTGTCAGTTTCGCCACAGTCCAGTCATGTGACTTTATCTGTACGACAGTGCAAAACAAAGTTTCTTGATCTGGTGTTTTGCCTTGTGTCCAGGAAACACATTTGTTAAAATCCAAGTGAAATTAAAAATGACAATGCCTGTTTTTTTCATGAAATATTGCAGAGGATATTGTAAATAGTTTATCAATGTGGGTCATTCTCTTTTATTAGTTCAAATCTGAAAATGCATTCAAATCCTGTTATGACTATCTATCGATGGCGTATGTTAGATGGCTTGGGCGGAGCATCCGTTAACTCCTCCCCTTTTCCTGTCTGTCTGCTGCCAGTTCCATTTCAAAATGCCACAGCTGTTTTTATACATCCAATCAAATCGCAAATCTCATTCAAAACTCCATTTCACTCGGAAACACGGAAGTGAAACGCAACTTTTGGTTCACGGAGACTTTAAAATAAGACAGTTTAGTGCTTTAATTTATGTTTATTATTTAATATTTTTATAGATGTTCAGCAATTCCCATTTTTATTTATTAATTTACAAAAAAAATTAGAAATACAAAAAAAGTAAATCATATTTTCTTTTATTAATGTATTTACTATAAAATAATTATTTTAGGCCAGCACTTGGTCAGGACAAGGACAAACTCAGCTGTTGGTTTAAATTAACCCAGAAAATGTTTATAGTTGACCCAACAAGGCATTTGTCCCTTTTTAAACCAACGCTGAGCTGAAAATAACCCAGAATTTATTAGAGCGTAATCTAGTTTTAGTCTAATTTAGTACAAACATACTTTTAGGAAATGATGTCATTATATGTCCTTCGTTGAACATAGGTTAATTTACAACCCAGCGGCTTCATCCCTTTTTGTTCCAACTAGGTTATAAAAAACCAGCATTTATTTAAGTATTGATTTTTAGTTCTCTTGAAATGAAGTTAAACATGTTTATTCTTTATACAGTATTGGAATACAATAGCTCATAATCATCTATCTGATCTGATCTTCACCCAACTCCTTGCTTTTGTCTAAATCTGGGCTTGTGGTGTATTCTGGTATAGTTTTAAGATATACAGTAAACATCAGTAAAGTAAACAGCTTAAAGCTGCTTGTTTACATCTTTCTAAGATCACTGTCTGTGGGGGAAGCTTGAGGAAATCCGTTGTCTACTCATCTGATTGTTCTGGCCTGAATAAATGTACTAATTGTAAGGTATCATTTTTTTATCATCCTGATGGTAATGATATGCTGACTGTACATTGTCTCATTTTAAATCATCTAAACACCCTCTTCTTCTCAGCGTTTGGACTTGTTTCACCATATCTCTGTGGTTTTACAGCTGTAATGACCCAGAGGGTCTCAGCTCTTCAGTTCAGGTGTTGAGGAATGTGGTAAGTGGGTTTAAACTTTAACCATTTCATAGGTGTAAAACCATTTGCTCGAGAAACGCGCACTGAACTTACCGTCCGTGAGCGTCACCGGTGCTCTCTGACGCGTACGAGAGGTCTGTCTCCTGACATTGCGAGACCTTTGACCTTCACAGAGAGATTGAGCGTCAGACACTGACCAGCTCGACGCAGCGGGCCGTACGCGAACATCTGCTGGGGCCACGGCGGAGCACGGCTGGGCCAGGAATCAACATCCTCAACCCTGAGAAAAACAGAGGAACTGCCCTCATTTGGTGGGAAAGTCACACTTGGCCAATTGTTATTCAAATGAGCTGACCTCTGTATTGATTTTGAGGTTTTTAAAGATGTAGCGCAGCAAATAAATATTTAGTCAGGTGTGCCTTTAAACAAAGAAGGAGATTTGAAAACATTTTGAATATGTTTTTATCAATTCAGTAGTCTAGCTGAAAATATACACAATGATGCTTGGGTGTTGCAACCCATTGTTGGGAAAAATATAAGGGATAATTCACCCAAAAATGAAAATTCGTTCATCGTTTATTCACCCATAGTTCACTTCCAAGTCAATAGGAAGATATTTTGAAGAATCCTGGTAACCGAACAACATTGACCCCCATTGACTTCCGTTTGATGAACACAAAATGACATTTTATTTCTTATTTTATATTTCTTATTTTGTGTTCTACAGAGGAAAAATCATATACATGTCTTGAATTACATGACTTTTTATTTTGGGGTAAGCTATCCCTTTAATTTAATTTGTCCATACCGTATTTATATAAAGAATCTCCTTCATACACCTACTACAAAAGCACTTCAAAAATCCATTAGCATCAGTAGAAAAACAAATTAATTTCAAGCAAATAAAGTAAATTAAAATGTTTAATGAGTTTATATAAATAAAATGAATAATGACTTTAATGTACTCCATAGCTAATCTATTGTTGCATCCTTTGCATTCACTTCAAAGTTACATGTACTGCCAAATGAATGGATGAAAATAGATTTATTTATTTCACAACGCGATTCCATACCACACACAAAACCCGAAACCATCCACCAATTAAGAGAGGGAAGCGCCGGAGACACAGCACAAGAGGTCAGCCGGGGTTATGCTATAGGGCTCTAATACGCTCAATGAAGACATCTTATTGGTTAAACGGATTACAAACCTGCTGCCTTCACCGAGGCCCCACGCGACCCGCTTTCACCTTTAAGATTGTTACTAATCCATCTCTCACTGGAAAAGCAAGGCAGGGTTTTGTGTGTGGCTGCCTTTGGTTTTGGGATAGTAGACTGATATTCTTATTGTCTTTTGCATTACTTTGTTTCAGTCTTCGGGGAGCCGCAGAGACGAAGTATTTTTTGTATGCAAACCCCGGAAGCGACCTTTAGGACTTCCGGTTCCAAGACTCCAAAATCTATGGGTTTTTGGTAAATCGCCTGGAATAAGGTCTACAGCTGATCTCTAAATCTTTTCATGTTTAATCTATGACATAAACACACCAATTTTAACCGCTTGTGATTTTTTTCAAGCCTTATTGTGTTTTAAAAGGCAGTTGCTAACAAGTTGCTAAAAGTGAGTACATCCTTTGGAGGGGACGAAAGATGTCAACGCACATATAAAGCTCACAAATAATACAACATTTGCACAAATTGCTTAAAACGTAGATGCAGATTCATTCACGGAGTGAATAACACAATAATTTTTAATAAAGTTTAAAAGAGTTATCGCTGGCTTGGTGATGGTGACGTTGATGTCGAGCAACCTTAAGTGTAGTCTGTTTATAGCATCGTGTTAGCTTTTTACTTCTGAAGATTGTATTTTGGCTTGAAAAGTAACATGTCGTGTCGTTGATTTGTAAAGATTATCTTGATTGACAAAACATGTAAACGTGAAAAAACTATGTTAATAACAGATTTTATTTTTGCGATCTTCAAAAAGTCTATGGGAAAAACTGCATAGGCTTTCGGTCGAGGGAACCTCTGCAGCGTTATCTTCCGGGTTGGCCTACAAAAACACGTCATCACTGAGGCTCCCTGTCTTCTTGAATGTAATTGTGACTGATAAAAATAAAGAGAAGATTTACTCTACGTGTTATGTCTTTCTACATATTGATCTGTGCTAAAAGTCTTCAAACATCCCCAACAAACTCACGCATGCCCTCACAATGAAACATAACTGTGAACTCCAGTGCCCTGAGCTGCAAAAGAGCAACCCTTGAGCAATAACGTTTTCCTCCGGGAAGAAAGAAAACAAAGCATGCTGGGTCATTTGGTCGGGGTCAAAGCTCTTGTTTATCTGAATAGCACTGTGTTTTTCTGCGAAGTACTAAGTGTGAGAGGTGAAGAGTGAAGGAGGGAGGGTCCGAGGTAACAGCATAGGAAGGCCGAAATGAAGAGCATAAGCAGAAAGAGAACATTGATGTACATAAGAAAAAAGAGCGTCGTCCAGTCACCATCCGCTCATGTTGTCTGTGTGGAAGCGTATTTAAATGTGACATGATGTTTGGGGTAAATGAGATGACCTTAACCTCACGGGTCAGAGCCCTGCTGTGTGTGCGTGTGCTTTTCAAGCGGGGGCGGGGCCTTAATATCCCATTTACTATGCTTGTGATTGACAGCTCCTGTTTTGCGAGTTTTTTCCCAGGCGTTTGAGAATGCTCTGGCTCTCAATACAATTTATACACGACAGACGCTGTCACACCCTTGTCTTTAACATTTCCTTTTCACGCATTACCAATATTGAATTTTTTCTTTTGGTTGACTTGTGTTATATCTGTTTGTGAACTTGTTAGGCACAAATGAATATTAGTGTAATGAATATAGTGTAATAATGTAGATTTATCCTCACAACCCGGAGCGGATATGAAGAATGCATGGATGGATGACTTAATATATCACTCAATGTTACAAATGGAGAAAAGGGGTTTTATACTTGTTTTTAACATTTTATGACATCACACAACACAAGTCTTCAAGATTTCTTCAAGAAAATATGTTGTGTATACCCCTACACACCTCTACACCATTATGCTTTGTTTTTATATGTTGGTTGCCAGGGTGTTGCTAGGTTGTTGCTAAGGCGTTCTGGGTTGTTTCTTGCTCACACAATGGAGCACTCTGTAGTTTCTACAATATTTTGGTCCCAAGATCTTTAAGATCCTGGTTCATCCCTCTTTTGTTGGAAGTCAGGTCTGCTTTTATCCATTTTTGTGACCATCCTCCTCAACAGATCACAAGATTTGAGGCATCATTCATGTCCATAGCATCCCTTACAAAAAAGTGTACTTTTAGTTAATTTAATTAGGTATAACTTAAATAAATTATATTTTATGTAGACTTAAGTATATTTTGTAAGTATACAAAAATCAGTGTACTAGTAGAATGCACTATAGTACACCATTTCAATACTACTTGGGACAAAATCGGAGTTTATTAAAGTACTTTTGTGTATACTTTTAAGTGTAACAGTAGTACAGGAGTTTAGAGTACAACTATACAGCAATCAAGCACAGATTTACAGTAAATTTACCAGTTGAATACATTTTTAGTTTATGAAAGTACAACTTCGCCTTCACCAGAATTCTGATCACCGCCACTGTAAAGCGCTCCCTATTTCCCTCAGTGGGTGACTGGTCTCACAAGCGAAACAAGTTACTTACCTGCTCTCCAAGTTTGATACAAGCTGTCTTCTCGTCGTCGTTCTAGTCCGTCACGTCTTCACCCACCACCCTAACCCATCATCCACGATCTCCTGTAACACAAGGACAGTATTATTATACAGTTTATCCAGTCATCAGTCAATGCATGTTCATACTTACCTGTTTACTTGCCTGTCTGTGTCAATAAACATTGTTTAAAGTTCTTACCCATCGTCTGCCTAGTGTTTGAGTATTATAAATATTAATAGTACGCATTATTTTGTACTTAATATACCAAAAAAAGTTTGAAGTACTTCTCAAGATCTAAAATGTAATGAGTACATTTTGAGACATCAACTATATTTTTGGTATTTAGGAGACCAAAATAAACGTGTGACAATAAAGCACAGTAAGTAGGCCTACATTATGGAAGTGTACTTAAATATATTTGAATTATTTATTGATTATTTTTTACCTAGGTACTTTTCTGTCAGTACATATAAGCATATTTCAGAGATGTACATGAAAAGGTGACTGACGGTATAGTTATTTTATGGTTACTTTAGTTTAGAAGAACAACACTACAACACTTTTTTGTGAAGGATACTGGACAGGTTACATACCAGAATTTAATCTTTGGTTTAGGGGCTTGTTAAAATCTCAGAAATGTGCAAAAGAGCATAAATGAGCACAACTACATGTAAGTAATAGTTTTGCCGTTGTATACAAGTATCAAATATTTTCAAAAGATTTGTCAAGATAAACAAGCACTTAGTGATGGGTTTATTCAGTACAGCACTATTGAGGATCCAAAACATAATCATTATCTTTAGCCACACCGGTCACTAAAACTCTGATCTTCCCCAGCAGGCATGTTGAGGACAGAGTCCTGTGTTCATCGTGACCCTGTGACCCCCTTCATTCAACCGCTGCTACAACAGAGAGCAAATCCTTTAACCCCGGGGGTGTGACACTCAACCTTTACCGCAGCTGCAGTCAGCTGGCCCGGGCGGCGCTGAAAGATGAAGATCAGTGAAAAGAGAAGACAAACGGGCGAGTCAGGCTTCTCTGACCCCTCTCTCTATTGTGCATCTCTCCCTTCCCCCCGTTTCTACTGTGAGAGCGACAGAGGGGCAGATCTTCAAGAGTGATGCGGTCTGGGAGAAGACACACAAGCAGCGGCACACACTGACCCAGATTCTGTGATCTGCTTTTCTCTGAGACTCTCAAGGAAACCGCTTTTAAATGAAAATGATTATGCAGCTGCTTTGATCGTAAAGGGAGAATGGACAGAGGAGGGAGGGGTGGTGATCTCAATCAACGTGACTGTGAATTGAGCTCTGGAAAGCTTGAACTGGGTTTTTATTCTGTGCACGTTCTTCTTATTGGCAGTTTTTAATACAATAAACTACCAGTCAACATGTGTTTCATTACAACATCAATGAAACATATAAAAGAGCTTTTGTTTATAAAAACATTTTTGCACATATGTAGAAAATGACTTAGAAGACCATTTACAACTATGAAATTGTTGCCTTGGATACATTTTAAGCACTTGTGTATTAACGTCATATGACCCAAGGCTGCAAAATTTTGCAAAACTTTTTTTATTTTAATCTTGGTTGTTGAACATTGTTTGATATTAAATGCTTTGAAAAGGGATGCTAAATTTAAAACAGTCAACATTTGTTTCATTACAACATCAATGAAATTTATAAAAGAGCTTTTGTTTATTAAAACGTTTTTGCACATACGTAGAAATGACATAGAAAAACATTTACAACTACGTCACAAATGCATATAGGTTTTAATGGCATTGATAAAGCTACAACCAAAACTTTTTTCATACAAGTTACTGAGT
Source organism: Triplophysa dalaica (assembly GCF_015846415.1). Classification (NCBI taxonomy): domain Eukaryota; kingdom Metazoa; phylum Chordata; class Actinopteri; order Cypriniformes; family Nemacheilidae; genus Triplophysa; species Triplophysa dalaica. The sequence continues at coordinate 14,374,401 of NC_079562.1, forward strand.
TGAGATGAAGGGTACAATTTTGCAGGAAATGTCAGTTCGACTTCATTTGACCTCAACCCAGGTATACATATAGTACGTAAGCTGCAATTACATGTCTCAGACAGAGATGGCGATATAGAGAAATGAAAAAATGTTTTGGGAGAGTTCAGAAGCAAAAGCCTCCAAGTGCAATTTTGAAATTTTCCTCTAAAATTCTTGTTTTTTCTATACAATTTTTTTTACAGATTTTCATATATAATTTCCGAAAACCTGTATTTGACATATATATATATATATATATATATATATATTTCACTTATTTTTTAAATCTGTCAAAAGCTGTCAAATTACAGCAAAAGGCTGCAAATTTACAGGAAAAACATCTAATTTTATATGGGAAAAAATATTTTTACAGTATATTTCTGGCGCCCTCAGCAGCCGGAAAAAAAATTATATTTTATGTTTTTTTTACTGTGCATTTTTGAGACACGGTCTGTCAAATTACAGAAAAGACCGCAAATTTAAAAGAAAAACGGGAAAAACTATGTAATTTCAGAGAAATACAGTTGTTTGAATATTTCTGTTTTTACAAGAGTTTTTTTACAGTGCGGGCTTCTTTTTTAAGTTCAGTGATTTCACTTTGATGGCAATGAATACGTCATTTTTGCCATTAAAGTGAAATAACTTTTAATATTAACATCGGAGCCTGATAAGAATCTCTTTAGAAGAATATGTCAAATGACTCTTTTGTATCTGGAGTCTACAAGAGTTATTATGCAGTTAGAGCGCAATAAACACAATTTACAGTACAGTTGTCAGAATTAAAAGCTAGTGTCAAATATTTTATTTTATTGTGACCTAAGCCGGCAATTTAAGAGGTATCAGTACAGACATGCATGTTGTTTTATGACTGAAATAGTAACACCATTGTGATCCCTAAAGGAACTGTGTTGCAGATTTATCAAAGGCATTTGCATATTGCTTTAATAACAACGTTTCAAAACAATAAAAAGTGTCTATATTTTCTGCGCGGTATCTGGAGAGTTTTTTACAGAACCGTTTCTTCTCTTCTCCACTTCATAGCCTGCAGAGTTGCGCTCAACTCGACTTCTTGGGCCACGTGACGTTCGCTCATGACCGTGATTTGCTTCTCCAGGTGCCATAGCTGCTCCTGGTGCTTCTTACGAGAACTCCTGTAGGTGCCTAAGATCTTACTGCAGAGAGAAATATTTGTGAGCATTCTGACCTTTCACAGGGAGCTGTGAAATTGTAGCCTTGGATACATTTTAAGCACTTGTGCACTAACATCACGTGACCCAAGGCTGCAAAATTTTGCAATAAAAAAATGTTTTTTAATCTTGGTTGTTGAACATTGTTTGATATAACTGCTTTGAGATGGGATGCTAAAAAACGTATTAAAATATTATTTTAAATATGAATATTTTATATTGATTAACATATGTCCTTGTAAATCAAGGGTCAAGTCAAGCACGATGCATTCTGGGATGTAGTAGTAGGTGATTTAGGTATTCCACACTCCTTCAGAAAAGTTACATACTATTCACTGTAAGAGTAGTATACAGAGGTAGATTGTACTTAAAAAATGTCCACAACTACTATATTTTACTGCTGTTTGTTAATGTGCTGATCAGTGCTCAAATTGAACCAGGTCTTATGGGGGAGTCTCATAAGACTTTTTTTTTGGTGGGGGTCAGTCTCGCGATATACAATTTATACAAAATACACAATATATTTGATTTGAATATGCATAACTATATACTATTATATTAAAAACAGGCTGACATAGAAGAACAGAATTCTTTCACTGTCCTGCGCTTAGCTGTCTTTAGACGTGGGGCGGGAGGTTTCAAATTTAAAGAGACATGACAACTAGCCCATAAATAAACTTAATTTAAAAGATTGTAAATAATTAATTCACAAAATTGACCATATCCATCGCATGAATTTAATCACATTTGTCATTATAATTTTTACTCAAGTATATATATCTGAGGGACCCCCAAAGTCTGTTTTTTTACTTCTTATGGGGGTCCCTAATGCCCTATGGGGGGTCCCGGATCCTTCCAGTCCCCCTTCAATTCGAGCACTGGTGCTGATCATGTGACTTTAAATTGTTATTGGGTGATCATGGGAGGGTTGGGGGTAAGGGACACAGCTACGGCCGTAAGGGATGCAAAATCTTGCCATACAATAAATTACATTAGCTAAGGCCTACTTACCCCAACCCTAAACCTAACCTGAAAAAAGTAATTCATTGTTGTAAGCGAGACAAAAATATATGAGGTAGCTGTATCCCTTCTAGCCATAACCTCTTGGTAGATGTTAAAAGACCGTTCGCGCGCTCCTGACCCCGAATTAATTTTTGTTTGACTAGTTTCTAATATTATTTATATTGTATTTTATTTATGTTAATATTCATTTGTGTTATTATTTTAATAATTGTATTAAATAAACGATTTGTTGAATTTTGTTGTATGTTCATTTTATGAAAATAAACAATTTATTATTTATATTATTATTTATAATTATATAAACAATGTGTAGCCTACTGGAAGTTAAGTTGTGGTTTACCAAAGTGTGCATGCGCAGTAACGTTTATGTGGTTAAGATGAAACGGTAACAGTCACGTGACATTTGTTGATAGTTATTATCCTGCTGTAATCAGCCATGTGATTGTGTACTTGTATCGTAGTGTTAGTCGTGCGATCTCATCTCTGTTGATCCTCCTCTGGTTGGTGCTGTCTGTGAGCGTTGAGTCCAGAGATTCACGTAAAGCTGCCACCCTCTTCTTCAACGTCTGCTCCCTGATAGACATTCATGGGTTTAGATTTCACAAATGAATAAATAGACACGACTCATGTGTTTACAGTGTTCTCCTTTCTTACCTTTGCAGCGCTGCATGTATCTCTCGTAATATAGATTGATTGCGAGGGCCTGGTATCCCACTTTCACTGCTCAGTTTTACTCGATTTTCAACCATTCTCTACAACAGAGGAGTCATGTCACCATTCTCACATTGAGTTATCACTGTCAGTGGGACTTTATATCGTATAACTGTATTTTAGAGAATTGATGTATCTGTAACACCTAAGATAACCAGACATCAAGTCATCATTGAATGGGATGCTGCACTAAAGAGAGAAAACATTTTTCCATAATTTCCTCACTTTCCAGTATAACCTCTATGACCTTTCTTTTTTCATTTGATTTCTCACTAAACACCTGTTACCTTGATAAGTGCTATGTTATCGTTACATGAAGGCAAAGCGATGATGTCACACAATGTTAACCCAGAGGTGAACACTGTACCCTGATTTTACTGCAAACATAACCGGAAATCCTAAATTGTCAGGATTACTGACCTTAATGTAAAGAGAATAAAGTGAAGACACGCAGATATTTTGCATTTATGTGGCAAACATGACTGACTGGATTCTGGTGTGCTGTTTTATCAAATCTGGCCATGAATAAATCGACGGTGGGGGCAGGACCAATATAAACACCTGTTGGGTGGCTCTCCTCTCGCCCAGCTCCTCTCTCAGACTCTCCAACATCAGAGCTTCAGCGGGCTCTTGGTCCTTCTGGACCATCAGCGTCAGCTCCAAACACCTCCTGCCTTTCTCTAGGAGTCTGAGGTTCCCACGTAGCTCTGACATCTCCTCCTGAGCCATATAAGATTGTGTGGTTAAACTTAAATATTGACAGAATTAAAGCGTAACAGGTTATGCTTTTTTATCATAAATACTACACTAATATTATATACAAATGTAAAAGGGATTCGGATTGTGTCACGAGCGCCCACCCTGACGGTCACCAGCTCATACGACAGTGCAGCTTTCTCCTCTTTGGTGCTTTTGGAAAGCGAACCGGCACGACTTCTGACCCCCGCGAGCGTGCCAGTGTCAGGGCTGATTTTGCCCTCGCCCGCCTTGCCCTGCTGTGGGATACACACAGCCGCCCTGTCCTGCTTCAGCCGGGAGATCCTCTGCAGAATAACACCAGTCTTATCTTCAAACTCTTCCTCTGACAGGCTGGAGAGAGACAGAGAGGCTTTTCAGCTCTAAAGTGACGTCCGGTTTATTATCAGAACTGAATAAGTGGATTGATTGGATTGGTTTGGGAAGGTTATTTCATGTTAGGTCTTTGTAATTAATCTAATTAGGCCTTTCGAATAAGATTAAGGGTTTGTACAGCATCCTAATTTCCGGTTAAAAACGTGCCCAGATTCAGGGATGGATTACTGACTGGGCCAATGGGGCCAGTGCCCAGGGGCCCCTGACTACCACAAGCCCGAGGGGGCCCTGGACTTCAAGGTTGCGTCATCAAGTTTGGTACAGAAAACCCAACAACAATGAAAACAAATGTGTATTAATATATGGATGTTTAATATATGGGTCCCATAGCCTATACAAGGCCTTTGTGGATACCCTGTAAAAAAATTAAATGATCCTCAAATCATGGCAAAATATGTTTTTATGTTATCTTTCATTTATTAGACTAAATTAAATTAATTAATTAAATTACAGAACATTTAAATAGCATTTTCTGAATCTTAAACTTGATGAATTGATGTTTATGGTGAGAAATATTTTTTTATTTATGTGATGCGTTAAATACGTGTATATTCGACAGTTAATAAAAGACGTGTGTTTCATTACGCCTTAATTTGGTCCATTGTTGATTTTTCTCTGTGTAGCTACTATTAGATTTCAATAAACCCTCTACAGTTTATTTTTTAGCGTAGCGCAAGCATTTAACGCAGAGTGAGAACGGTTTTAATATTCATTATCATCTTATCTTTCACTTTCTATAACAGTGCGCAGCTAAAGGAAAGAACTGAAAAATTCTGGAGGGGGGCCCTTGGAGGTAACTGGCCCCGGGGCCCTGTAAAGTCATAATCGGTCCCTGCCCAGATTATGCACTATTTGTAGTCGCCAGACCACAAGTCAGTAATATCTGATGCCTGAGTGAGTCGAAGCAGGAAGTTTTTGATGCACCTACCTATTTGGTGTTGGCTCAGCGGTGACCTCTGGTGCACAAGAGGATTCTCTTCCATCCGAGTTCTTACCCGGTGACTTTAAGGGGTCAGATGGAGGTCCACTGAATGCTTCTGTACAAGAAAAGCGTTCGGTGTGTGAGCCCGCGTGCAAATGTGCACAGGAAGCTGTATCACAGAGACTTGGGGCACCCGAGTTCTGTTGTTGTTTGGCCACGTACAGGGAAAGCAGGTCACTGCAAGCCTCTTCACACTCCTCGCTGTCAATCACAGAGCCATTATCAGCATTCCACATACACACATACTTCATGCCTGTCTGAAAAGCTCAAGGTGTAACAGCATAAGACTGAAATTTCAATGGTTAGTAAGGTCACGGACTGGGATCATATGACTGAGTTGATAATATATCAATGAACTGTAACACACCAGTAGGCTAGAGCCATGTGTAGAGCTGAGCTGTCTGCCTCCTGACGGCTGAGACTCATACTCAACTGCTCCGATTCTCCTTTCCTCCTGACCAGAGCGGCATTCAGACATTCATTTCGACCTTTCAGACGCTCCAAACACCTTCTCATACAAAACAAACCTGTCAGAAGTGATTCCAGCTTTACCGTACACAATAGTTAACATATTTACTATACCAGTTAAAGAGACAGTTCACCCCAAAATTTTAATTCTTCCAAATATTTTCTCTGTGTTCATCAGAACAAAGAAATGTATGCAGAACTCGAAGGTGAGTAAATGTTGACCTAATTTTTATTTTTGGGTGAAGCATCCCTTTTCTATATACATTTAACTAACATATTAAATAATATCACGTTCCAACAACAATATTAATCATATTAATAACAAATAATCATATTATAAATATGTCACCTTCCCTATATTATATTCACTTTTTGTTTGCTTATACTTTCCTAGAGCAGCTGTGCAAATTGTTTTTTAATTTAAAGATATACTTTGATCAGGGGTCTGTCGAAACATTTCGGACCAAGGACTGCTTTGATCAAAAAAGAAAAGAAAAAAAACATCCACATCAATACTATATAACATTGCATTAAATCATCCAGAGATGTTATAGAATTGCATATTTTGTAATAAACCTCGAGTATATAATCAATGACCCACAGAGACAGAAATCTCCTGAAGCCTGAAACACCCTTCAGGCAAATTCAATACATTCTGCATTATTAAATATTTATGAAATTAATTAATATATAACATTTTAATTGTCAATATTTATAGACCACTTTGCAAAATGTAAACACAGGTCCGGTTTTATTATTGATTTATTGTAAATTGTTTACATACAGTATAAAATTCAATCTTACATTTTTTTATCGGTTTTAAATATTCAGTTTGGCGTATTTTGTTAAAAACATTTTTGAAACGTAGTGAAACAAGTTCTTCTGGACCTGCTTTCATCCAAAGAGGTCTATAAAAGTGTAAAATGGGTTTACCGCTTTAGGTGGAATTTGGGGTTTCCATTTGACTGTGGATTTACATCTCAGATATATCAGAAACAGGGTGGGTATAGGAGGGTAATAGATCAGGGGTTCTCAACCGTTTTGATGCCAGTGGGGGTCCCCATTGTATTCAACAATACAAAAAACTCACAATTTCCACCCAATAAAATTAAATGGTAAAGCATTTCTTTATTATAAAAATGTCCAAATAATAAACATCCTGATTTAATTTTAATGTCTATAATTTAAATGATTAGTCATTTTGAGTCCCCCTGGAAGTCAGCTGGGGCCTCCCTGTTGAGAACCACTGATGTAAAGAATAGATCTCTCACCTCTGTAGCCTGTCAATCTCAGACTGTAGCACAGAATCAACGGTGCAGGGGGACAGAGGAGAGTCTGGGGTGGACACAGAGCGCTTCCGGGGCAACAGAGGAGATCCAGGGTACGATGGTGAGGAGAAGCAGGGGCTCGGGGTTCGACTGGAGGACAGTGATGGGCTTAGAGGAGGTGAACGACTCACTCCACACAGCCATTTCTGCTTAAGATTCACTGCCTGACAAAAGATTGAAGGTGAAGAGAGCAGGTAAAAACACAGATCTGTCATATGTAACAAAAAGTTTGGTTATTTCGCTTATGCTTAATAAAAGTTTGATAGTAGTATAGCAAATGTAAAGAAATGCTACCGGTCAACATCATAAAATAACATTTATAGATAATCCTCAACCTTTTCCTGTAGCCACTTCTTTTCGTCCTCAATATCCGCCAGAGTTCTTTCAGCACCCTTAAGCTCTTCCTGACGGCTCTTCATGGAGGCGTTGAGGTCTCGGTTCTGTTTGTACAGTGAGAGAATCTCCCGCTGATACTGACGTCTCTCATCAGGGGGCAGAGCAGAGGGGTACGAGATCCCCAGATCACTCTCCATCTCCTCCAGCACCTGGAGCACATTCAGGAGGTTTAGATGTGGAGCAGTACATACAGTATCATGAACTATAGCGTGGGTGATGACATCAGCACCTGTGTGGCATGAACCCAGGTCTCTCTAGCAGCAGATAGATGATTGGCCTGGATTCTCTCAGCATTGTGAGTCTGGAGTTTGAACATCTTCCTCCCCTGACCACTAGAGGTCTCAAGAGCAAAAAGAACCTTCTGCAGGTCGTGCCAAAGCTCACTGCTGCCCCCTGTGGAAACATTTATGTTTTCAGTTTTTTAATCATTTCTTTTTCATTCTTAAAATTTACAGAAAATTTGTTTTAGCTATCTTAATTGCATATTGTGTTAAGCTGCTTTTGAACACTTTGAACAGAACGACAGAAATAAATATAAAAATAATATTTGTTTTTGTAAAGAAGAGTTTTAGTATGCCATAAAAATAGAAAATATATTGAAATAGTAAGCAAAACAGTTTTTTCGACAAGAAACATTTCAAATAGTACTATGTAATATTGTTGTCACGTGACCTCATCCCATTGTAGTTTTTTATCTTGAAAATTAATTATTAAGCGTGTTTATTTATTATTAAATTTAGTTTTTAAAGTTGTTAATAAAATGCAAAAATGGGTTTATATTTGAGTTATTGTAGTTTTGTTTTTTGTTTTATTTCGTTTTATTAATATTTTAAACAAGTTTTTAGTTTTTAAGTTAATTTTAGTTACATTTTTTTCATTTTATTATTTATTTATTTATTTATTATGTTGCAATATAAGATAAATTCTTTTTTATTTCAGTTTCTGTTTATTCTCATAATTTTAGTTCTATAAAACTTATTTTAGTTTTCTGGGGCAACATTTCAAGTTTTCATTAAGTTTAAGTTTTTCCAATCTTTTTTAGGGGGAATATTTTATTTGATCTCAATGAACAGAAAAGTTTTGAAAGTTTTTAGTTTAGTAATATAATATATGTAGTAATATATACATATTTGCAGTATGGTCAATTAATGAGACAAAGAAGATAATGAAATAAGGAAACTATAACACAAGTAAAACAAAAAAACAGATGTAGCTTTTGGTTCTTTTGATAAACTGGAAACTGAAATGCATTTATTGCTACAAAGAAACTCACTATTGATTTAGAAATACTGCACCTTTACATTTAAGAGTCATAATGATGTGTCCAGTAAAAGGGGATGCTATTTTAAAGTTTAATATGCAGCTTTGAGTGGAGAAACAAAAGTCTGGAATGGGATCAATAGTGCAGTAAATAGCAGCCTGTCTGTTTTGATGCAGTGTTTACTATGATTGATGATGAGACATTGTACAGACATGACATGCCTTCTGAGGTCTTGTGGTTTTTCTCGGTCTCAGTCTGTAGAGATGTGCCACCAGCATCCACCACTGTAAGACTGCATGCTGAAGAACTCAAGCCCTGCTGAATAACACTCTCACTGACCTGTGTTGGAGTCTCAGATGTTTGCATTTCTCTATAAAAACACGTGCATTAGATCACAAGAAACAGGTGACCTGTTATGGTAAGGGGCAGGTATTACCGTGGTATTTGCAAGGAGTTCATCTTTCTGTTGAGGTCAGAGATAATCTGCAGTAATGTGTTCACCTCCGTCTCACACTGTGCAAGTTCACAGTCTGCAGACATCAGACCGTCCGATCCCTGTTGAGTACATGTAACTTGTGAGAATATGAAGTAAATGGGCAAAAACTGTTTTTTTAAAGAACACTGAGGTCATATGGGTTGACCCTATAGTGAATTTACATTGCTTTTACCCCTTTTACAGTGCATCCATGGTATTACTTTTTTATCAAAATGGGAGCAAACTTTTGTGTTGCTATTGCAATGGTCTGCCAACCCTTATAGCACACATACATCTGGCTTACGTCTATTTGATGTCTGCATTTACATCTGCAAGACATCTACAATACATAGTTTGCTCATCTGCAATACATCTCAGAGATGTCTGCTGTCAGAGTTTATATAGGCATCTAGAAGATGTCTGTAAGATGTGTATGATTTAGAATGGATGTAAAGCTGCTCTTTCTAAGATGTTTAGCAGATGTTTTTATGCAGCAGATCTCCAGATCTTTAGCAGATGTATTACAGACGTCTCCGAGACGTATTGCAGATGAGCAAACTATGTATTTCAGATGTCTTCCAGACTGAAATGCAGACGTCAAAAAGACGTAAACCAGATGGATTCTGCTATTTTAGAGTTAAACAACAGGAATACACAAGAGAACTACACACCATTTAAAAATGGTGGGGTTTTTTCAACCCAAAAAAGTGGTTCTTGGCTCAAAATCATAGGGGAACCACTTTCAGTGCTATATAGTACCATATCTTGGTGCTTTAGTGGTTCTTCAGCGGTTATTTGAGATGACTAAGTTGCTACAGTATATATAACCGCGTAAGAACCATACAGGGGCTTTACAGGTTCATTTATGGAAGCAGGGCTGTATGGTTCTATATAGCACCTCAGTCATCCCAAAGAACTGCTGAAGAACCGCTGAAGAACCACTGAAGCACCAAGATATGGTTCAATAGCACTTAAAGTGGTTCCCTGATTAGGAGCCAAGAACCACTTTTCAAGCTATAAAGCACCATTTATAGCCATATTATAAAGCGGTCAGTTCTGATCCTTGATTCTGATTGGCTGAGCGAAGTTCTAAGCCATTATAAAAATACCCTGATATAATGGCTGACCGTTAGCCTATAATGCATTGTAACCCACAGCTTCTTGGGACATATTGCTTTATTAGCACCATGGACTAAACCAAGTGTTGGGTTGAAGCATGCCAGTATTTCTTAGACTAACAATTCTTATCTTCCACTTACAATTCACATCTATGCTTTATTTTATTTTCAACATATATGTTTTTTCAAATGTGTTGTTTGAAAGCATGATTATGCCCTTTTTTTCAAATCCCATTTATGTCGACATGACATTAACTAATGCGGTGACCATCTGCGAGCATGTTTTAAGTGCCCAATTCTTTGGACATTGAACATTATAACAAACCCACGAAGAAGCCGTACAGTATAAACATGACATGTTGTTGTTTTCCACATCACTCTTTTGTTCTCAGTGGAGGAAACAGACACATCCTGCACTTCCTGCTCTGTTACATGATGTAGCTCAATGTGAGAAAAGAAACCTTTCTCCTTAGTTTTAAGATAGAATTGTAATTTGACTTTAAATTAATTTCTTAGAAATCTCTGACATTGTTTTTGTTTCAAACCGATGAATGTTTCACATGGTTTATACAAGTGACCTCATATAGATGAAAGCCCACTCATTTCTTTTAAAACAATAGTGCATATAGTGGAGTTAGTAGAGTTCTGGTAAATTAAATATATGGACAATTACACAAGCTAGTACTCCACAAACTTATCTAAATCCAAAAATATAGTTAACAAGGTCAACAGTTATTGTATTTTGCATCATGTTGTACAATACATTTTCGTGTGGTGTGTAATGTGTCATAATCTGAGAGAAAGAAACTCACCTCAGTCATTTTTCTGATTTTGCTGGAAACTTGTTGTTTGTCTCTTTAAAATAAGGTGAAGATGAAGGAAAGCTCCAGGCTTTTGAACAGTGTTCGCTGTACAGCTGAAAGAGTTTCAGTGTGCTGGATCGAGTGTGTCTCTGTCTCCACCTCTGCTCAGTAAGCATGTGAGATATAGCACAGCACGTACAGATGAAACACACTGCCACTATTGTGTTAAACCTGCTTTCTGATATAATAATTCCTCAGTTCATTCACACCCGTTCTCTTTGTTTTATATTTCTTGTTTGAGTTTCATTTGACACCTTTGGTTGATAACATAAGGAATCTTCTAAATGTCTTGTATTGTTTTGTAAGTTTGATACAAAGAATACAAATAAGTAAATAGCAGAATCCTCCTTTTAAAATAATGTTTTGTATTCATCAAAAATAAGCTGTTTAAATCAAGTTACATACTAAATGACTTTCCACATGAGCATTGTGGCTGATGTGTGATCGTGCATACATCATAAGTTAATTACGTTTTACTTAAATACGTCACAAGTAAAACAAATGGCAACTAGACTATAATACAAATACGAATAAATGTCTTATGAAGCGAAACAATAGAAACATTTGAGAAAACATTTAATATTTCGAGCTTATTCAGGAGAAATGAATTTGAAGTTATATTTGTATTTTATGTTCTCACAAACATGGTTCAGTTCACAAGACACACATTTTGGAACCTTTAAATGTATGGTGGATATTTAAAAACGTTATGTTTCATGGAGACAAAAAGAGCACATGTAAAATTTGGGTGAAGTCTTCCTTCAAGTTTCCTGGATGTAGTCTAACGCAGAATTGAAGCGTCAGTTTCTTTCCGGTCCACTAGAGGCGCAACTCATCACAGACTCTCCTCAACACTCGATCCTCGCTGTCACTGAAAGAAGATAATCAGGAAGTGCTGGAAAAAATTGTTGGACAAGTAAATAAGATCGTAGTTTTTCTAATAAATATATTTTCTGTTTAATGTTTGGTAAGTTCATCGTTTTTTTTATTGTACTCGTGCTGACTGTATACGTCACATGTTTATCAAAGCAGTTAATATTGAGAAATCGCGATTATTTGTTGTTTTACACCACAATATTGTAAATGTATTTTAAGCATTAGATTGTATGATAGCACTCTATGTATAACGTTAGTCGTATTTCGACCTTAATATAACATGTGGTCAGTGCTTTTACTTTATGTGCTTTTATCGAAATAACTGATCTGAGGTTGTTCTCTCTTCAGTCGTAAAATATTATATTTCTATGTATTTGCCAAAAAGCAATATGATAATAGTATGTATCATAATAACCGGTTTAATGTACATTGTTCCTCCAAATGTATCTTACTGTTTGTGACTCTAGTGAGCTTTTAAGATCTGACTGTGACAGTATCATGTGTGATGTTGTCAGGTTGTCATGGAGATCCCTGAACCCGGTCAGGCTGACGGAGAGGAGCGGATGGTTGACCTGAGACCCAGGACCCGATCCAACCCGGAGGGTGCTGAGGACCGGCGCAGCAGCAATGGCAGCTTGAGCAACGTTCTGCCATCCCCTCCACAGCCGGCTGTGGGCAGTCGGGTAGAAGGGGAGGGAGAAGCGGCCAGCTCTGATAGCCCCCCGACTACTGCCCCTACAATCACAGCTGCTGCACCTGCTCCCGTTGCTGCGGCTTCAAACCCAGCGAGCGGCATGTCAGCGATGGCATCCGGGACGAAAGAAAGACCTAAACCCCCGCAGCCCTCCTCCCTGTCCACCCAGATCCCTCCGTCTGCAGAGTTACACCTGCGTGCACCACGGGTCAACTGCCCGGAGAAAGTGGTGTGTCTGTCTGTCGATTAATATGACATAGTGTTTGTATACGACAACAAAATGTGGTGGAGTTTTTGTTGAAGTCTTACAAGTTCGTCTTGTAATGTCTCCTAAACAGATAATTTGTTTGGACCTCTCAGAGGAGATGTCGCTTCAAAAACTAGAGTCCTTTAATGGGTAACTTTGCATTTTTTTAATGCTAAAATTGCACATGAAGTTGACAGATTGTTTTGTAAACGTTTATTTTGTAAATGATTCAATTTCAGGTCCAAGACAAACGCTTTAAATATTTCCCAGAAGATGGTCGAGATGTTTGTAAGAACTAAACACAAGATAGACAAAAGGCACGAGTTCGCTCTGGTGGTGGTGAATGATGATGCCATGTGGGTGAGTGGATGAAACATCAGGCCGTCTTGGTTTTGGGTCACATTGTCATGTTGTAGTTTATCAGCGATTCCTTCTCTCTTACACAGTTATCGGGGTTCACCTCTGACCCGCGTGAGCTGTGCAGCTGCCTGTACGACCTAGAAACCAATGTCTGCGAGTCTTTCAGTATCCTTATTATCAAGGATTGACTAACTTTATAGTCTTTATACCGGTTGATCTATTCCAAATTTGTGAATTTGTCAAAAACGTTCGCTTTCTTAACTGTTACCTGTAGACCTGGAAGATCTCCTTAATGTAATGTGAGTATGTTTTCTCTTTTGCATGTGTTTAAATCCGATGTGACTCCTACAAATGTGAGATTCCAAATTGGTTATCTAATATCTTCATATAGTTTGCAGAAACTTGAACTTCCTCAGATGGAGAACGTTCAGACCATTCCGCCTCCCTTTGTAGTCCGAACTCTCCTTATTTTTAGCCGACATGCAGGAATGCTTCAGTTTAACCCCTCTGATGCCATCAAAGTAAGTTATTACTTACATATCATCAAACCTTGTATCTCCATATTTCATTTTTTGGTCAAACACTGCACATATTTCTGAGAATTTAGCAAATATTTAACCAATAAAAAGAAAAAAAAGAGCTCAACTTAGATAAGAGAGCTGCTGTTATAGATGGCAGACAGATTTCTAGATTTAGTGTAATGTGTAATTTTTTGGAGGATCTTTCGACAGAAATGCAACAGAATATGTGTAACTATGTCTTCAGAGGTGTATAAAGACCATACATAAGGATTTATCACCTTAGAATGAGCTATTTCTATCTACATACACCGCGGGTCCCCTTACTTCTACAGTAGCCCTAAACAGACAAACTTCTCTACAGAGAGTGGTTTATAAATAAATTATCTCCTTCAGCCAAAAAGCGAATGCGTGACAACATCTTAATTCTGTGTAAGCCTCCGTAGTGCTTCGAAAGGGAGAGGTGGAGAGAGCTGTTGGTTGCAGTTTGCAACCTCACCACTAGATGTCACTAAATTTCATACACTGGCCCTTAACTTTATGTTCATTTTGTTCACTTTCTCTCCAGAAAATGCTGCAGTCTCCTTATTTTTTCTTTGATCTTGTTTATCTTCATAATGGGACTGAAGAGCAGACAGAAGACACTAGCTGGAAGGTCATTAAGCGTCCCACAGTTATCTCTCATAAACTGCATTGAAATAGTAAGGCTCTAAAGCTCTGTTTCTGTAATTTCAGGATGCGTATGCGTCTTTCAGCGAGTTGGACTCTAAGGGGATGTGTTATCAGTTTGAGGTGTCACTGTGTGGTCCTGCCATCGAGCTGCACAATTGCATGGCCAAACTTCTGTGCCATCCGCTGCAGAGACCCTTCCAGAGCCACGCCTCCTACAGCCTGCTGGAGGACGACGACACGCAGGAGACGGAGGCCACGGTGTGACGTCACCAGTGTTTTGACATAACAGACCGCTCAAAAAGTACTTGCAACTGGAGTAATGAACAGACAATGAAGAAGTGATCTATGAACAAGTGCACACGTGCATTTCTATACTGGCAATGTGCTTTTCATTAGCATTGTAGCTCAAAACCCTGCTGTGCAATTGTTGACTATTACTGTTGTATTAAGTTCTGTTGTAATAATTTTTCAGCATTCTGCTACTCTAACTATCTCATTTCTTGTTATATTTTTACCGATGAGCTTTACCGGTATGCTTCATGGACCTGTAACCTAATGTGCGTATGGTGAGGGTCAACAGCATCTTGTAAATTCTGTTTGTTTGCTCCTGGTAAATACATTTTATGTAAATTAATTCTTTATTATACTCAACATTTTGATGGTTGCAGTCTAACAAGTATAAATAGGCATAAAGCTGCGTGTAAAAATAATGGGATGAGATATAAAAAAGCATTTGAAATTTGATTTGAATGTATTTTTTGTATTACGTAATTGAAGTTCTTATTGAATGTTGCAATTTGTTTAGAATAACGTGATCTATAGACTGACATCAGAAATATATTTTTAAAAGAATTATGGTTAATTTATTGTGAGTGCTAAGGATATGATATCTATATCTGCGTAATTTCTAGAAATGAAACATTTCATCTGCAGAACACTAAAGATATTTTGAAGAATGTTGGACATAAACAACATTCACCCCCATCGACATCTATTGTATGAACACAAAACCACTGAGACAATTCTCTAAATATTATATATGGTCATATGCCGGTTATGAGAGACAGGAGTGAATCTATTTTTGAGATCTCTTTAAATACACAAATGCAAAAATAACATTGCATGTGCTTAAGTGTCAGTAAAATCCACAAGAGGTCACAAGAGGACAGTTTGTTAAAGCAGTCACTGTTTGCAATGAATCCCCGTAACAATTGTGATAATGTACCTATGACATTATTAACTTGAACTTTATTTGTGATTTCTTCATAATTCTATGTTTTGATTCTTGTTTTAACACAAACTCTTGTAACCTGTGATACAGTATCCTGCTGTTCAGCACCACCAGAGTTCACAGATAATAGTCGGAAGGCTTCATTCAGGTCACTCCTTTACTGTGTTAATAATCATTAACGTTTTTCAGTCTGGAACCTCCTTGATTCTGGGAAGTACTTTTGTTCGAGATTGTAAACAGAGTTGGAAGAAATCCAACAAAATTGTTTTTAAAATTCTCAGAAAGACACCGAGCATCCATCTATTCTTTGAACCCTTCAGGATTTGGGAGGGCCCATTTAAGCATCTCAGATTCACCTTACAAACGAATGTCCGTTGAATGCTTTAACTTTTCTTTCTCTGAAATACAAATAGTTCCAAAATGATTATAATTTATTCAATATGTCATTCCAAGCACGTATGACTTCCATTCTTCTGCAGAACACGATAGAAGATATTTTGAAGAATGTTGATAACCAAATCAACATTGAACCCCATTGACTTCCATTGTATGTACACAAAACCACGGAGACATTTCTCAAAACATATTCTTTTGTGCAAACAGTCATATACAGATTTTGAATGACATACCAAAATTTTAGTTTTAAGGTGAACTATCCCTTAAGCATCCATTCCCCTTTAATGTTTGGCAAAAAGGTGGGACATTTTGCAAAACATGATGCAGACCTGAGTAAATTTGACAAATCTTTTGCGTCCTCCGCGTTTTGCCAATTCAGCTTCCTGCTTTTGTCTTAAAGCTCATATGCATTTCGCGAGCGGATTCTGCTAGAAAGTTTCAATCATTTTCAAATACCCCCATAAATTCAACTTTCCGCTGTGGTTGGCTTGGCAAGTGGACAATGGCCTGCAGGAAAACCCCTGACTTTCTTTATGGTCTCTCTTCACACTCTACCAGACACGACTGAGGCACGAGCGTCATCGCCGGCCCGGGATCAAACATGCTGCCGGCCCCTGGACTTCTGGGAGTGTTTGTTATTCATTCCTTCGTGGAGGATGACGGGTCACCATTGTTGTTCCTCTGATTCTAGCGATAGTCTCTGCAGGAAACAATGTCAAATAGGTTGTTTTGATCATGTGTGTTTACGTATCTGATGTGATCCAGGAAGTTTCTGCTTTTACCGTTTGCAGGAACATTGTTTCTCTTGGCACCCATTGGATAAAATTACTCCCAAATGACAGTAGATACAAAGTTCATTTACATTAAAACACGAGAGAACTTCATTCTGAAGAACATATCATGATGACGGATGATGGAGACTTATGATCTTGTTATTTTTTAGAGCTGCATTAATAATATTCATTGAATAGATATGGGTCACTGAGAGCAACCAAAGGAGAAGCTCTGGTTTGTTTATCTCTGGAGATCTCCGTAAGGCCAGAATGCATCAAGTATAACCTCTGGAGCTTTCCTGGGGAGGACCCGGAAAGGACCGAGCAGTGGGAAGTGTGTCCTCACGATTATAAATACAGCTACCGCCCCACGTTCTGGTAGAACTGTTGACATGCCATCAACCGAACAAGTGTGACCGTCTCTGCAGAATATTTTCATAACCACCTGACCATTGTCATAATAAACACACAGTAGTTTTTTGGGGTTTCCGAGTCGTTTTCTAACTCAACGTTGGACTGCAGACATGTACAACAGCTACTCCAGAGCGACGTTTGGTCTGGATGCCAAACAGAAGCACAAAGCCAAAGGCAAAAGTTGTGGCTACTACATGAGAATTGTGTTTTTCTTCTCTTCTCTGATCCAGTCGCTCATCATCACCAGTCTGGTCCTGTTTCTTGTTTACGGCCAGCCGGAGAAGACGGCGGAGGAGAAGAGAGTAGAAGAGCTGGAACTGGCCTTCAACAAACTGTCCGCAGACAACACTAAACTCAGAAAAGAGAAAGCTGACCTCACCGGGGCCCTCAAAGCAAAGACAGGAGAAAAAGACGCAGCAGACAAAGAAATAGCAAAACTTAGAAATGACCTGAACATGTCGACAAATAACATCAAAACTGTGCAGAAGAACCTCGTAAGTTTTTTATTTGCTTATATGTGATTCTCACAAAACATCTCTTTTTGGAAATTAGATTTTTGCTTACTGATTGTTTTTATTATTGCAATAACTTTTTTAAATTTTAACTTTTCACTGTGCTTCAGTAAAAATTGAAATTGGGTTATCTGCAAACGTTCAAAGCAACATAAGTCCAGTCTTTACATTACAATTTTTTTTACAGTTATGTAACAAATGTGAGGTAAAACGTGTTTAATTGATTTTCTTTATTTTTTGTTGGGATAAAACATAGCACTGGCAGTATTTCATGAAATACTAACTGGTGAATTATTGCTAAGGATTCTTAGACAAAAGTCATGTCTCTTAAACACATTTAATTTGATATTTTACAGGCTCAGTGTGAGATGAATAAAATGAAACTTGCGACTACTCGTAATACTCCAGCCATATGTCCACCCAGCAATCCTCAAAGTGGTGAGTGCACGTCTTAATGAATAAAACAACATCTAAAACCAGACTAAGGTGCTTTTGCCGATCTTTGCTTGTTTAGCACTGTGATCAGACTGGAAGAGCATCAAAGAACAGCAAACCAACTTAGTCTATAAAAGCATAGTTCACCCAAAAAAGAAAAATTCTGTCTCTATTTACTCATTCTTGCTATTTCATGACTTTCTTTCTTCTGCAGAAGACAAAATAAAAAAATTTGAAGAAAAAAGTAACCAAACAGAAAGGACACCGATTGACTTGCATTAGATTTATGTCCATACAATAGAAGTGAATGGGTAAAGCCATTTTGGGGTTTGCAAAAGAAACTCATACAGGTTTGAGTAAATGATGACAGAACAGCGTTGACTCATTTTTCTCTCCTCAGGTGATTTAAGGAACATGCAAAACCTTCTAGATCAACAAAAAGCTATTCATACAATTCTTCAAAGCAACTTCAGTCAGACGGTCCAGTACCTCAGAGCAGAACTGGACAACGCAGTGCGGGACAAAAACGACCACCACGGCACAGTCATCAAACTGAGACAGGAAAACATCGAACAAAAATCCCAACTCGATGTCTACACCAAAAAATGCAAAGAAGACTTCGCAGAGTCCCTGCAAGGCATCCAGACGGTCACGAGCGCCTTCCTCACCAAGATCGACAACTTCTTCCCTCACTCGCTCACGTTTCACCTCACCTGTCAGAAACAGCACGAACAGATCGAGAGAATTCGTTCAAACTGCACCAGCCTCTCCCGGCAGGTGGAGGACAAGTTTCAGAGCTACCTCGACAGGGTGGGCGAGAAGGTCTCGGCCATTCAGATCCAGAGCAGCCGAATGGAGGTACAGAACGCGCGTCTGAACGCGGAACTGAGCGCGTGCGCGGCGGGTCGAAAAGCAGACGCGGAGGAGAGCAGCAAACGCGCGCAAGACGCGCAGCAGACGTTTGATAAACAGCTGGAGCAGCTGCTCAGAGAGCAAACCAGACTGAGAGAGTCCAAAGATCTGCTGGACGCTCAAGTGACTGTGAAGGACGCCACCATTATAACATTGCAAAAGGGATGCGCACAACAGGTAAAAGAACGATGGAGGACAAGTAAAAAAATGAAAATTAGAGCCATGCTTTCGTAATGTGATTTGTGATAATTTTGTTCTTTGCTTGTGTAGCCCAGAGCTGTTGGTCTTCAAGGTCCTAGTTCAGCCGGCCTGCAGCCCTCAGCTCCTTCAAAAGGTCACTAAAAGTTGAAGGTAAATGATCAAATTCTGTTTAGGCTACAAAGCATCACTATGGTCTGCGAACCCTGGAGTTGACATAAAGGGATCAATCTGAATCTATTTTATGGTGACTAATTCACAAAAAACTCACCTGTGCATTTTCGTGCAATCTGTTTTCACAAAAACTGATGGTTTTGTTAGGGGTGGACCTTCAAGGATTGCTTTTTTAATATGCCTAACCTTCATTTTTTTTCAACCTCGAGTTGTTCCAAATCTGTATAAATGTCTTGGTACTGCTGAACAGAGAAATATATTCGCAATAATTCTTACAACCACACATTTCTTGGGCACCATTGCCAATGATAGTAGGAAAAATGACAATGGTAGTTACAAGTGCCCTAGAACTGCTTCTTTTCCTCCATTCTTCAAAATATCTTCTTTTCAACAAAAAATAATTTATTAAGCAATTCTTCCGACTATAGTAGTCAATGGTGTTTTTATCTTCTCTTCCACAGGGTGGGTGTGGAGAAACGAATGATCTGAAACTCCAGTCAAGACTTTGGACCACCTTTGAATCTCATGCCCTTAACTTTCCTGATTTTGAGCCTTTGATGTCTACTGTAAATAATGTCACTGAAATGTTTTGTTCATTGTATAGTTGTATTTAAGTGTCATGAGCTGTGAAGAACTTTATTTGGCTGTTTGGGCTTAAGTTGAGCCCAGATAGAAGCGTGAGCCTCATGATACAATGTTGAAGGGATACTTCACCCAAAAATGAAAATTGACAATTGACTGTCATCATTAACTCACCTTTGAGTTGTTCCGAATCTGTATACATTTCTTTGTTCTGATGAAGAAAGAGAAAATATTTGGACGAATGCTTATAACTAAACAGATTTTGCCCCCTATTGACTCCAATAGTAGGAAAAACTGTTTTTTTTTTGTTGAACACAAAAGAAGATATTTTGAGGAATGTAGGACAGCAAACAGTTCTTGGGCACTTTTGACCACCATTGTACTTTTTCCAGCTATGGGAGTCAATGCGGTGTAAAATCTGTCGGGTCACAAGCATTCTTCCAAATATATTTCTCTGTGTTCATCTCAAACAAAAAAGGTATTCAGATTTGGAACAACTCAAGGGTGAGTAAATGATGAGAGAATCCTAATTTTTGAGCGAACTATCCCTTTAAGTAATCGATCTATTTTTGAATAATTTTCTTTACGAATTTAAAATTGTCACAGCAATTACATGTTTAAACCATTTGTAGATTGTCATGATGTTTTTTTTTTCATTTGACTGTTTACTTGTTCATATGTTGATCTGTGTCTTGAAATAAATATGAAATGGTCTTATAGTTTTTATCAGTGTGTGCTGTCAACTTCACTGCTGTTCAAACTTCTCTTAAACATAAACACCCAAAAATTGATTTAAGCTGTACAATTAGTAAAAGCAACTATACAAAATAAATAAAGCAATTACTCCAAAAATATGCTCTACAGTACGGTTAGTGCTCAACATTAATTTGTTAAATATTAAAATACACGATGCACAAACCTTTAATCTCTACAAATTACGGTTCTTTTTAATTTCTAAAAGATGATCAAATCAAAATTAAATTAACATTCTAACAGATTTTGCATGACCCAAGGCTGTTCTTCCTAAACATGATGGCCTCTTCACCTACCCCCTTACAGTACACCAAAGGCCAAGGAGATTTATGAACCCTTTTAACCTGTAATCAGCAGAAACAACAGCGTCATGAATGAAAGGAAGACTAAAGGTACAGCACGCTGCGAGCAGTGCCTCGCGTCCCGATGCGTCAAACGGGTGAAGAGTTCAGCAACAAACTCACATAAATATTTTAATGAATGTGCGATTGACAGCAGAACAAAGAGCCGTGGGGAGCGTTTCTGAACATCTCCCTTCCTACACGGGCAGTAGAGCAGAACAGGGGAGAACACACTGTTTGATGAGAACGTCACCACAGTCTGTTACCAAACAAATAAGGTCTCCTCATGCCAAGGTTGGTGTGAAGTCATACCATTGAATAGGGACAGTGGGAGGAAATGTAATTGTTTTGGAAGAAAAGCTGAGATTTGACATTATGCCTCCCATTTGCAATGTCTTATGTTGACGGTTTGCAAGTTATAAACGGTCAGATTTGCTATTTGTTAGAATAAACAACACAAAATTGAGTAGCTGTTGACATTCATACTTAACCTATTTTATTTCCCAATACAAAAGTCTTTGAAAATCACATCAAGAATTTCCTCTGCACCAATTCTACCGGTGATCCTCCCCAGACTGGAAAGACCCAGACGAAGGCCTTCAGCCGCCAGCACCAGATCTACATCTCTGTACTGATGATACTGGTGTAGTGCCTCTGTGCACTTCTGTAAGTGAGTCCTGTGACGTGTCTGAGTCAGACTTGGGCTGCCAGCCAATGGATCGCCACACCTCAGATGGAAGAAAATGGAGGAAAGTGTCATAAATTTAAAATTACAATCTGTCTAACATACGTTTTCCGGGGGCGCTTAGTACAACTCACAATGTCTTCAATCTATCTTGTAATAGAGTAAGAAGTTCCTCCAACCCATCTCTAGTATGGCATGACAAAAAACTGAAATGAGCAACATCTCCATCCTTCTCGAGCACGGCTCGGATGCTGTGGTTTTGCTCGGTGGAGATGAGGTCACTTTTGTTGAGGATCGGGATACACTGCTGCCTGTCAGATGTTTGCTCCAGGATACTCCTCAAGTGCCCTCTTAGGAAGACGGATACCAGTCCAGGCTCCGAGGGAAGTTGTGTCAAGTCGACGACCGCCAGAGTGAGATCTGCCTGCTCCACCCTGCGGACAACAGAGGATGCTCATTTCTTAAACCTGTTTCCTGAAGCCGATCAACATCTGATGACCTTTGACCCGGCAGAAACAACACTAACAAAAGACGTGTGACCACTCCCTGAACCAGCCTCTTTGGACACTTAAGTCACACAATAAAGATGTGTGAATTTTATTGCCCAACTTGACAAATATTAATCAAACTTTAATTCGAAAAAAAATGTTGCGAGGACTTTTTTCTTGTTGTGGTAGGATAAAAAAACACAGGTGTAGTTATATCAGAACAATCTCTCAGGATATTTTGTGTTCATGTTAAACAATCTACAGTGCCCTCCACTATTATTGGCACCCTTGGTAAATATGAGCAAAGGCTGTAAAAATAAATCTGCATTGTTTCTTGTTTAGATTTTGTTATTTCAAAAAAATCTACAAAATCCCAACATTTCATTCAAGTTAAACAATTTGAAGTAGAGGAAATATCACATTATGAAAAAAAGTTTCTTATTTACCCTGGTCACAATTATTGGCACCCCTAGAAATTCTTATGAGTACAATATCTCCCAAGTATATTCCCATTAATATTTACATTTTCCGAGCCCACCAAGGTGACTAGAATCATAATGATCTCCAGTCACGACTTTTTGTTTCACAGGAGAATAATATTAAGTAACACAAAGCCCAAACCCCCTTAATCAATCATAACAATGGGTAAAACCAAAGAATACAGCAACCGCAAAATATTTTTTAGCTAAACAAAATAGAAAGTGGATTTAAAAGGAAATTGTTGAAACAATAAAAATTCCCATTTCCAAGATCAGGGCAAAAATTAAGAAGTTGTAAAGGACTGGAAAGATGTTGCAAATGTGCCTGAAATTGAATGCGTGTCTACATTGTCTTAATTCAATTAAGAAGACATCAGAAGTCTGCAGTAGTGCGTTGTCTGCAATTTACCCTGTTACCTTATTTTAACTGTTGAACTGTACTGTTGCCTGTTGTGAGTGAAGACTATTTGAGCTTGTTTATTTAATGACTTGTTGACTGAGTGCTAAGGTGTTAGTGCTTCTTCCGTTGGGTGCTAAGTTACTGAAGTCACATTAAGTTGCCGTTAGACGCTTATTTTAGCTAGACATTATAGTTTTGCACTTAAAAGCACTTCAGGCTAAAAAAACAAACCAGATTACTGAGACTGCACTGCTATCTGTCACAGAAGCACTGCTGCTAGCCATGGCGGTCTCTTAATCCTCAATCCTGACTCTGCGAGACCTATCCTAGCGTTTGACACTGTCAATTACCAGATACTGCTAGCAACCCTGTCATCTCTAGGAATCTCAAGGTCTCCTCTCCGCTGGTTCAAATCCTACCTTTCTGGCAGATCCTTCAGGGTGTCATGGAGGGGCTCGCTGTCCACTGCTCACCACATGATCACTGGGTCCCTCAGGGATCGGTGCTTGGACCGGTGCTTATTTACATCTACACGACATCCTTGGGACCCATCATACGGGCACACGGCTTCTCATATCACTGTAATGGTGATGACACCCAGATCTACATCTCGTTTCACCCAGACGATACCACTGTAGCAGCTCGCATTATAGCCTGCCTAGAAGACATCTCAGCTTGGATGAAAGAGCATCACCTCCAGCTGAACCCTTCCAAGACAGAACTACTTGTGTTTCCGGCACACCCCAAGGTGCAACACGATCTCACCATCCAAATTGACAATACCACAATCACTCCTTCCAAAACAGCCAGGAACCTCTGGAGTCATATTTGATGAACAGCTGTAATTCAATGATCATATTGCAAAGACAACGCAGTCATGCCGATATACCTTATTCAACATTAGGAAGGTCAGACCCTATCTCACTGAGGATGTGGCACAACTCCTACTCCAGGCCCTGGTAATCTCAAGACTGGACTACTGCAATGCTCTCCTTGCTGGTCTTTCTGCAAAGGCTATCAAACCGCTCCAGCTGGACTAGCTCTCTTTCTCTCAACAGGTAGAGGTCTATCTTTTGTTGAAACTAGTAACTTTGTATTAGCACCTATTGTATTATTGCTCCTGTATGATTTATCGCTTATTCCCTAAACTCTTTGTAAATCGCTTTGGATAAAAGCGTCTGCTAAATGACTAAATGTAAATGCACAGCAAAGAGAATATTTTGAGTGGCCAAAGACTTTTCAAAGATCACAGATTGAGTATAATAAATTAGTTGAATTTAAGTGTCCGAAATCATTTAATAAAAATAAAGGAAAACTGTTGTTTGGAATACTGTTCAAGAAACAATCTTCTGCTCTCATGCAAAAATACACTACACCATATTAATCTGCCATACTGGAACTTCAACCAGGACTGGGATCTATGGCCATTTGAAATGAAATGGCAGCAATATCACAAGATTAAATTAAGAGAATAATAATAAGAGAAATTCTTTATGAAGGAATGGATTTAGATGACTCTCAATGGATTCTCAAACCTCATCAGACTGAAAAAAACACTTTTTTTCTTATAAATTGAGGTTGTGGAGTGTATTAAATACAAGCGTGCCAATAATTGTGGCCAACATGTATAGAAGAAAAAAAAATTCCCTACTTCGAATTGTTTTCCTTCAATGAATTTTTTTTGAATAAAAGATCAAAATGAGCAACAATGCAGATTTATTTTTACAGCCTTCTTTGCTCATATTTACCAAGGGTGCCAATAATAGTGGAGGGCACGGTATCTCTTATGGGGCATTTAATACGCTAAAATGTTAATATAAACCTTTTGTGATTTGGTTTGTTTGTAAAGTATGTTTATGCAACTCTTCATTAAAATGCCACCTTTATTTTTTAAAGGGATCACATGACACGGCCAAAACGAATATAACATTTACGCATTTGTCAGACGCTTTTATCCAAAGCAACTTACATTGCATTATCCTATACATTTATACATAGGTATGTGTTATACCATGGGATTGAACCCACAATCTTGCGTTGTTAACGCATTGCTCTTACCAATGAACTACAGGAAAGCTAGTTATTAGGTTAAAAGGTTAAAAACAGCTATATTTTCCACATACCGTGCATGTTTGTATCTCCTCTTTGCCCCGCCTCTCTGAAATGTGCAGATTATTACAAAGCTCATTGCGCTGAAAAGCGAGGTGTGCTATGATTGGCCAGTTAACCAGTGCGTAGTGATTGGTCGAATACTGCAAGCGAGTGACGGAAATGTAACGCCTCTTACTATATATGGAACATCAGGTGTCAAATCAATTGTACTAACAAGTGATAAAATGTCATCGGTACTTCCTCATATCAATACGAGCCCGAATCTGATCTGGAAAATGAAGATGATTAAGCGATATACCAACTTTGCCAGCTCGACTTGAGCAGGATGTACAGGATTTATTTATTTTATTAAAAAAAATATTATGTTAAATAGTTAAAAACTATAGCTAACTGTTTTACCTTTTATATACGATGTTATAAAGACAATAAACAAACAACCATATACATCATACAGAGTTTGTGTGAAATAGAAACAAGATCGCATTACATCAGGTAATGGTAAGTTAATAAATAACGTGAGCGCTTTGGCCCTTCTTGATCAACCAGTGTTACGCCACGTCTCATCGCGACTCAACAAAGACAATAAACCCAAAATAAATACTAAATAAAAAGACATTATAAACATAATATCTGTTGCCTCTAGTTGGAACATTATTACTGACTAAAAAAACCTATGTTTTCTTTTTTCACATTGCGCGCGTGATTGCATTTGCATATCACACAAAAAGACAACATGGGCTACAAACACAGGATAAACTCAACTCGTGTTAGTCCATAAGTCTTTTACAATGAAAATATACTTACAGGCTGCAAATCTGAATCAGGATGCCCAAGTTTTTAACCAAAGCATTCGTGCATAGTGGGTCTTGATCTCTCCCAGGTTCGGGATGCAATCTTCGTTGAAATGCGCTGCACAAACTTGAATATTCGGATTGTACTGTTCTGGAACAGTGTTGTAAATAAAATTAGATTTGGGCGGTTTTAGTCAAGTCATGTTACGAAGTGACGTACATTCGCCATGGTGTGGTTACACAAGGCGTTTCAGGCAGGTCTGGGTTCGCATTCGCTTTTAGATAGAATGCATCTTTTGTTCAGAAACTTTAATTTTAGCAATTTTACGTGTCTAATACATGCATGGGCAACTTATAACTTATGAACTTTGTAATATCTTGTTATGTCATTTTTCATGTGACATTGTATATGTACATTAAACTACAGTTTTTCTATAAATATTACATGACACGTGCATATTGTATAACCGTTTGTTTATTCATCATTCTTGAAAACTCTTACACGCACCTAGATCTTAATCTGTGAACAAACGGATCGCTTCCTCAATACAGCAAAATCTAGAGAGATATTTCCCCTCTGAGAGTCATTTTTAGGATGGCAATGTCGGAATGTTAGCAAAAAACGCTTCACTGTTTATTCTCCTTTGCTTTTCCCACACACATCCCTAAATACCCACCTCTGCCTGGCGCGCCGGACGCCCTCCTGCTCCACGCTGTCTGTGGTGTCCCGCAGTCCTGCCGTGTCGCTCAGCAGCACAGGATAGCCCCCGATGTCTAGAGGAACCTCCACCACATCTCTGGTGGTTCCTGCTGTAGGAGACACTATGGCAGCGGGACGCTGAGCTATGGGATGAGAGAAGATGCCCACATTAGATGGTTTTAATTATGATGATGACGACACTTATTTTTGATTTACAATTCCAATAGTTGATAAAGTTTTCATATATTTTGTTTAATCTGGAAAAACAATTATAAAAATGAGACCAAGCACTCTTGATCCATCATTCTTGTGCTTGTGTGTGCAGACGTTAAGGTCAGATTTACATCTGATATGTCATATTGACTATGATTCTTTATGATGCTTTTCTTCAGTATTTCATAGGAAAGTCACAAAGGTATAGAATAGTATGTGAAAAAAGAATGATCACATAAATCTCTTCAAGAACAAAACTGCTGAGGAATTTAAATACATTCAAACAGAAATAAATAAAGGTTTTATAGTCAATTGTTTTACAGATTTTAAAATTTACAGTCAATAAAATGTACAGATTTTAAATGCGATGTTAAAATTTACAGTCAATATATTTTTTTAAATGAGATGTTAACATTTACAGTCAATTCAATTTACTGATTTAAAACGAGGTTTGAAAATTTACAGTCAATAAAATGTAGATTTAAAATGAGACGTTAAAGTTTACAGTCAATCAAAAATTACAGATTATAAATTAGATTTTAGAATGTACAGTCAATAAAATTTGCAGATTTTAAATGAGATGATAAATGTACAGTCAATAATGTTAAATTTTACTGTCAATAAAAAAATTACAGATTTTAAGTGAGATTTAATAATTTACACTCAACAAAATCTACAGATTTAAAATTAGATTAAAAAATGTCCAGTGAATAAAAAATATACAGATTTAATATTGCACACAATTAAAGTGATAATTTATACATGTGTTATGTTACTAAGTTACTATGTTATACCTATTACAAACTCATATGTTAAACTAATTAATTTTTTTATTTGAGTTTCTTGGGGGCCATGAGACATTTTGTTCTTGTACTTTCACATCTTAAAGAGGCGGCAAGAGAGAATAACCAATGGAAAGTCGACACATTAGAGATGCAAGGAAACATAAATAAGACTGTATGTATAACACAGGAAGGCATGCACTATATCACTGCCAGCTCTCTTCTCTTCTATAGGAGTGGGCAAATGCTTTACTATATTTAAGGTGTTGTGATTGCAAGCACACAAAAACAACACAAAGTTCACATCCTGTAAAATCTCTGGCTTAAGACAAATAGCTACAGTAAGTAAGTACATATGCAGGCATGTATACATGTTGTTTTCTTTTTGGGTGAAAATATCTGTAGGAAACATCTCTGTAAAGATCTGGCCTAAAATAACACTTAAAAACAAAAGAAAGAGAGCAATGACCTCTGTTACTGCAGGTCAGAGCCAACAGCAACTGCTCAAGTTCTGACTTTCGTGTATTTTACATAGATATTCAAAATTCACAATAAATATATAAATTAATATAAAACTCACATGTTTAATTTACTATAACAGGAAGATTTAAGGAGGATATTTGACTCAAAGTCATCATTAATTCACCCTCAATGTCGAAATACAAAATATTATACATTATATTTTGAGAAATGTCTCTGTGGTTTTGTGTCCCTGCAATGGAAGTCAATGGTGCTCAATGTTGTTTGGTTACCAACATTTTTCAAATCATCTTATTTTGTGTTCTGAAGAACAAAGAAAGTCATATGGGTTTGAGATAACATGAGGGTGAATAAATGACGTACAAAAGTTTAATTTTTGGGTGAGCTATCCCTTTAAGGACAATCTATGTCAGAATGTCAGATATGATCAAGAACCCAATAACTTGAGTAAAACACCAAACTTTTGCAAACGTTTGTCTTTTACTCTCCTGAACTGCTGCCAAGCACTGAACCAAAATAACTGTGCATATATCAGCACAATACACCAGTGCTCCGTTCTGCAGATGAAACTTTGACAAATTATTTCAGTGTTGAACCGTCGACATGTTCTATTTTCTGCTGTCCTTGTACATTCAGGTATTAAACTATATTTCCACATGTGCGTTGGAAGGAAGAGGCCAGTTTCATTC
Source organism: Triplophysa dalaica (assembly GCF_015846415.1). Taxonomy (NCBI): domain Eukaryota; kingdom Metazoa; phylum Chordata; class Actinopteri; order Cypriniformes; family Nemacheilidae; genus Triplophysa; species Triplophysa dalaica. The sequence goes on from NC_079562.1 coordinate 14,403,272, forward strand.
AAGTGCTCTTTGTGTGAACCTCCGGCAGTAGTTATAAAACTGACTTTTAGGCTGTTTGTCATTTCGCTCAATCCTCAAGGGAAAAATAATTTAAATCTAATTCAGAATGTAGCATTCAGCATTATTTTATCTCCATTTTTATCTCAATTTACACTGTACAAGAAGTGACATCATATTCCAGCAGAGCTCACAGCAGTGCAAGCCAGAGCCCAAACAATCACAGAGCTGATGAATGTAGGGTAATTCAGGGCAGGAAGTTCACAATATCCACACATCCCCCTCAGCTACTGGAGGTCAGAGGTCAGAGTTAAACGTCACTGAAGGTCTCGGGGTCTCAGCTCACGAGTGTATGCGTGTATTAAGATGCATTTACCACATAAACTAACCTCCTGCCATAAGACAATGATACACTTTTGACCCTAAAATCAGTTTCAATCAGTTTTATGTCGTCAAAATACAGTATTTCGATTAAATATAACCACAGACTGATCATGGTTGTGTATCACCCTTAGGGGGTTATTATGTTTGCTTGTTGGGGATAAGCCTTAAAAACTACTAAAGTCTAAATTTCTTCCAACATTTAGAATAGGTTTTCTAAGCTAACATTCATCAATTTTAGCATTAGACTAATTGTTTTCTTGTGACTGTTTATTTCATTTACTAAATTAATAAAATAAGTAACTAAATATGACTTTTGTTATCCTTATCATGCCCTTATGTTGTTCCAAACCTCCATTTACATTTATTTTTCATGACTACGTTTTACACTGACAATATATTTACATTTTACATTAATGCATTTGGCAGACGCTTTTATCCAAAGTGACTTACATTGCATTTTTCCTATACATTTTTTGTTTTCTAAGTACGTGTAATCCCCTGGGATCAAACCAACATCCTTGCGTTGTTTACGCAATGCTCTTACTACTGAGCTACAGGAAATATAAAAAAAAGTATAAAAAAGGTAGAGGTATAAAAGTAAAAAAAGTAAAAATATACAGCTGAAATTAAAACTAAAGACACAGTCTGGCAATCATATAATAAAAAAAAAATTATGAATATGAACATAATCTAAATTTAAGTGTGATAATGGAAAATACAAGTGTAATGTATAGAAGTACAGCTTCTTGCATCATGATGCGATTATGAATAACTATTATGGATAATCTTAACGTAGTAATTATGCATGTGTAACGGAGACCACCTAGTGTGGTCTGTGCAGGGAAATTTCACTCCACAACTTCAAGAAATTCCCCAATTACTTATGTTATACCTGTAGCTCAGTGGTAAGAACATTGCGTTAACAACGGGTTCGATCCCAGGGGATTGCAAGTACCTATGTAAAATGTATAGGATAAAGCAATGTAAGTTGCTTTGGATAAAAGCGTCTGCCAAATGCCTAAATGTAAATGTATACTGTGACCTTGTGGTTCAAGCACCTGATTCCCATTCTGGTCTCATTATTCGTTTTAAGTTCGAATCCCCCTCGGATCAGCATGCTTGTTTAGAACCATTTTACAGGCAACACTGACACTGCGTGCTGTTTTTGACTGCTATCAACTAAATGAACTGCAAAACATGTTGCTGGCACTGTGACTAGGTCAAGCCATTTATTTAAGAAATTCCAAAACAATACAATAATCTTTTAATTTGTATCCCTACAGCATTTATGCAGAGCTTTACAAAATGTAAAAAAAACTTGCTTATTGACCTTTCTCATAAAAATAATAATAATCAAATATTTGTTTTATGAGCTCTATTTTTCTACAACAGTATTAATGAGAAAGTTTTATTGTATTTTAAGCGTTATTTTCAAACAATGAGTACCTAATTAGCAACATTTTTATTACAAATATTTTTTTGTTGTTATTTATTTACTTCCTTTTAACAATTCATGTTATTTAAAAAAATATATGAATTTTTCTTTTCTTTTTTAATTTTCAGATATTTTTATTAATTTATTAATTTATTTTGTATAGTAGGGGCGCAATCTAAAATCTTTCCTAGGGCACCAACAGAGGCTGGGCTGGTCCTGCACATCCAACATATTTTTTTAAATCAAATGTTTGATGACAGTACGTATGTTAGATCTTACTGAGCATGTTGAGCAGGCTGCTCTTCCCTGCGTTGGTGCTTCCAGCAATGACCACCTGAACACCGCTGCGCAGACGCTCTCCTCTGCGCTGGTCTGACAGGTGATTTCCCATCTCTGTCTGAAGCTGACAAACACCTGTATCCACTAGTGCACACAAAAACTACAGCTCAATACAGATTTATCAATCATTTATATCACAATTTTACATTTTGTAAACTAAAGTGCAAATGCTTACATTAAGATGAGGTTTCCATAATTTTATCAAAAATGAGAATTAATTCATCATTTCCCCTTATGTCATTCCGAACCTGTATGAATTTTTTCTGCACAACATGAAAAAGATATTTTGAAGAATGTTCGTCAACAGACAAGACTGACCCTCATTGACTCGGACACAAAGCCAAAATATATTTTTTGTGTTATACTGTAATTCTCAGAGGAAGTAGATGCCTGTGACAAGCTTGTTCCTTGACGCACAATGAAATCGCTCAATTCCCAAAAGAAAAAGACTATAATTTAATACAACACCCAAACATCTGGCAGAAAATGGGTCATTTGATGGCAGGGGAATTAAACAAAAAATTCATCAGACAGCACTGATGACAAAGAATTCCTGCCTGCAAGCTCCTAAAACTTAAAAACAAGGGCTGTACAACCTTTGCAACAGGTCTTAAGTGGATTTAAAGGGATAGTTCCCCCAAAAATGAAAATTCTGTCAAATGTAATTTCATACTTAAATGAAAACACAGTTCTTTGTTCTGATGAACATTAGACGTTAGTAAAAAGTGCCCCAGAACTGTTTGTTTTCCTTAATTCTTCAAAAATATATCCTTTTGTGTTAAACAGTACAAAAAAATAGAATATACAGTTTATACAATATTCTTTTCTACTTTGTTAGTGGATGATGTCCCAGGACTGACAATTGCTAACATTCATCCAATTATCTTTCTTTGTGTTCAACAGAACAAAGACATTTATACAGGTTTGAAACAATCTGAGGGTTTACAGAATTCTCATTTTGGGGGGGAACTATCCCTTTAATTTGACTAGTTGTTGTTTTATGTAACATTTGATACATAAAGAAGTCTCTACATATTGTGGGAATCATTCAGTGCTATAACTGATGTGTACGAGGAGACATACCGTCCGTTAAGATCCCGTCCTCTATGAGTTCATCTTCACTGAAGTCGATGAATGCTTCAACATGTGCCAAGCACTGTAGAAAAGAACACACAACAACAAGAAATTAATCATCATTCAACGAACTGTACGCATTTCTTAGCTAAGAGCTGCTCTGTGAAAATCCACTCCACTGAATTTACAATCATTTATATTTATATTTCAGAAATGGCCATTTTCCAAAGTTGTTTATGGATGTATAAACTGAAAACAACTCTTCTTTACTCTTTTTTTCCCCAACTGCTGCATTGTGGTTCTATCCATGCAACATAATGTGTAATGAATGCAAGCCAAACTACAAAAATGATTTGTATCCGTCAGAAGACCTTATTAACTTTTCTTTGCTAATCTCTTCTACTTTTCTCAAAGAAATGATTCTTTTAGCAGCCAACATCACACCTCCTCGGAGCGATGACAGCTTGGCATACACCCTGCTCAGGATTTCCTCTCCTGCTCTCTGCTCCTCAGCGACTCGAGCAATCGGCACGCTCTCACACACGAACAATAGATGGCACACAAGCTGTTTAAGATGTCCAATCGAGCAGCGATTGCTGGATTTATATAAAAGACCTCAGATAAAAAGAATAACCCTTCTCATCATAAACACACAAGTGTTCCTCTGCCAGCCAATTCACATTAACAGCCAATTCAGCCTCATGCCAAAAAGAAATCAAGCTCTTCCCATAACCGAGGCGTTTTCTGTATGATGTGAATCTGTATACCCAATTACCTGAGAATGTTATGTCATGAAAAAGTGTGCGCCACACATGGACAGTTTTATCACAGACCAAATCTAAATTTTGATATTGACCACAATGGTGACCGAGGATGAATCGATTTTAACACTTGGATTCTTGCATCACCTTATCAGGCCTCTAACCCTTAACAGACATCAAGCATACAAATCTCTGAACAATCCACACTTACAAGTGCAGTGTCAACAACTTCCTGGAATTTCCTGTTCGTTTAAATCAGATGTCTTTTACTGACATGATAATGTAATTTCGTTTCTATGAACATATTTCGCAACACGCACATGCTACGTCTGTCTGTGGTGCACAATGTTCCCTGTTGAAAAAACAGGCTTCAAAACCACGCTTCAAAACATACCTAACCAGCACATGCTGTTTTTTTTAACAGGGTTTTGTGATGTCATTCAAATATGTGAATCTGAGCTTTAATTTTGGTTCTTAATCAGAGATAAAACAAATCATATTTTTTTTTACATCAAGTCCTGATCAATGCTCCTCTTACTCGCTTTAGACGTTCTCTCCAGTCTTGATAGACTCGGCCCAGGTCTCCCGCCATCTGTCTGAGAGCCTGTCGTCTTTGAGCTTCTGTCTCTGCGTGAATCAGGTCACCCAGACCCTCGACTTCAGTAAGGTCCAATTTTCCAGCAAAGAAAGCCCGTCGGGTAAACTCGCCTGCCTCTGCAGGCCGCAGCCCTGGTAAAGTCCCTGAATGCAGACGAGGTGTAACTTTACGTTCTTGTTTCAGTTTGATTCAGTAAAACTTAACACAACTACACGTTTATTTCAACTGCAACAATGTTAACTTCTGATCTACAGGGTGAAATGAAATCATGATATTTTTAAGAACAAGACAAATGCTGCCACCTAGTGCCAAAATGTACAAAATATATATTTGCTGTCATCTTCATGCCCAAGAAAAATTAATTATTATCCAATGCATGTTTCTCTTTTTTTATACCATTATTTTAAATCATCAATATATCACACTTTTGCATAAAATATTTTCTGTAAAACTGCTTTGCACACTGCAGATATACTAAATATATAATTGAACAAATTATCAACCAAATTGAATATATAAATTTGAGAAAGGAAAGGCTGGACATACCAAGTGCTTGTAACACTCCATTTATAACAGCAGGACCCCCATGAATGTGAAACTCAGCGCTGTCTTCCCCTGTAAAACTACGAGGACCTAAAAGAGCAAGACAGTATCTGAGTATTTTAGTAACTCTCACCAATACCATTTCATGAAAATGGTAAATAAAGTGAGTACACAAAACTGCCTAACATGTTAGCATTTAAATGTAAATTCATGAATCCTCTGTTAAATATTAAGTGTTACTAATGTTACCCGAATATCCATTGTGATCTTAAGACTGGTTCCAAATCATCATCACATTTCTGTCAACATTCTTAAATGGTATAAAATAATCTGATGAAATAACAAATCTGTGTGATAAATGGGGTTTGGCTATTTAAAACTTGACATCAGACCTGGAAACCAGAGGACAAGCCCGCGGTCCAGCAACTCTTTGGTTTGGGGATGTATGATGCTGCGGAGGCTGGCGGTGCGAGCTGCGGGGAGACGCCGGGTCAAACTGCAGACAGCGAGCGCTGATGCCGGACCACTGACCCGGACCACCGCCACCCCACACCTGCCTTGACCCGACGACATGGCAAAAACAGTGTCATCCTCTGACCCAACAGAACACAATTGCCTTTTAACTGCAAATGACCTGTCAAGACAAAAAAGACATAATTAATATTTGCACACACATGGTATTTAGTAATTGATACTTCCAGTGGTCACATTTAAATACAAGATCCAACCTAATAATAAAAGTAAGACAAAAATATGACATAATATGTGAAGAAAATATGAAAAGACAATTATACAGAAATACATCTATATTTGCAGATACTGTGTGTTCACCTGTGGATACCGAAGAGGTAAACATATCAATACACATAAACAAACATACGGTTACACATACAAGAAATATGCAGTAAGCAGTGATGAAGTTATCTTTTAAAACTTTTTGTTAATAGACATAAGCACGTTTGAACTTACCTTCTCGAAGTTATGACAGCGGCACTTCTTCTCCAACATCTAATAAAGTGCATTTTTCTAAACAGTTTAGCGTAAAATACGGCTGTCGTGCGGAATGATGTTTTGACGGTCATCCATGCCGCTCACGCGTTGCAGTTTCCACGTGAAAACGTCCCAGGGATTTGTTATTAAATTTGATTGGTTCGCGTGTTTACACGTGCTAATAAAAATACATTTTCATTGGCTGTCTGTACTGTCAACAAACTAAAAGTTCCGCATTCTGTGGGCCATAATATTCCTTCCGTGTAGGTACAAGAAAGCGGAACGGAAGCTGCAGAATCGATTAAAGCTCTCGTAACTGTTAAAATAGTTTGTTAAAGTACTGTCTCATGGTCTTATTTTTATGGTTTAGTTAAAAAAAAATGCGCAATGTCGTTGATAACATATGGATGCCTATAGTTTACAGAGCCATTTATAATATGAAACCGAAACACTGAGTCCTGTCTGGCTGCTTTTAGGGTTGGTGTGGCTGTGATGATGATTTAAGATAATGAGGTTGATGACGAGTAAACACAAACAGTTATTGATTGGTTGACTGTGTTTGCTAAGAGCACCTCCTGTTAAGGTACGCAAGATGTCAAAGATTTATTTGCCCCTCCAATTTTATGATCTCTTATATTATATCACTATAACAGATGTAAAGGGATCACACATTTTACACATCAATCAAATTATGTTATTAATTGTGTGCTGTTAAAATGCAAAAATGAAGAACAATATTTGAAGCGTTTTTTTTCTAAAATATCTTTTTTATTGTGCATTACAAATAATAGCAATCAAACTGCAATTGATTTGTTTTGGCTAAAAATTCGGCTAACTAACACAATAAAAACGTTATAACATTATAAAAAACTCCACATGTTTAGTTATATGTGAGTTAAATCTCAACTAAAGTGCAGAACCACATGACTCCTGTCTGCACATTCAGTATGATAATATCACTGTTGCTTTTTTGCAGAGAGAGGTAAAAAATACATTTTCCCATAGTTATATGCCTTGCTAAAATATTAATCTAGGCAGATATTTTTTGCCTTAATTAATAAATAATTTCCTGCTTCATCCTTTTGGACAGTCTGTGTGTCTTATTTTAGCCCCACAGAAATACAAATGAAAGAATGTATCCATAAATATGTTCCCATTTTATGAACACTTTGCATTATGTAAGAGTATTTTATTTTCACAAAATCGAATTTCTTATGAATTATGTTTTGACATTTGTTGACATTTGCTGGGTGTGACGTCTGTAACTTTTAAAAGCTGTTAATTAACAATTTTTGGTTACATTAACAACATTTTTTTAAAAGATGTATTATTATTATTATGCCTCTTTATGTTTGAATTCAAGATTCTTTTTGTAGGCCTAGTTTTATGATAAACTACGTAAAAAATAAATAGTTGAATATTTATGTTGAAAAGGAAACCTGCTACATTTTAAAAGTAGATCATATGATATTTGTATAGCCTAAACCTAAATGCTGGGTCATCTATTCTATTAAACTCGTAAAATTAAATAAAAATGAAAATAAAAATGTCCAAATCTGTGGAACTTGTGAAAACGTGGGGGAAAACAGACTTTATGCTTAATTTCTTAAACGTATATATATATATATATATATATATATGCCCATTTTGGATGCTTTAGCCTGGTTTCTAATGCGCAAACGAGTCGATCAATCCACTCCTGCTGACGTCAGCCAGCTATGTGCATGTGTACTCACTAATGTGTGCATTACAGGTTCCAGCGTATGTAGGATATATGTCTGAGTGCTAATGGAAAGACAGACGTGTAAAGAGAGAGAGAGAGAGAGAGAGAGAGAGAGAGAGAGAGAGAGAGAGTGAGGCGGTGTGTATCTTCTCCTCTTCTTTGTCCCTCCTCCTCCACCACAGTTCTCCTCCTGACGCTGCAGTCAGTGTGTCCTTCTCGCATCCCGCTTCACACACAGGATGACTCACAACAACCTTCACTTCCCCCTAACCTTCATTTAACCCAGCCGGTGTGTATCCACACACACTGCGCCCCGTTAACAACATTCACTCCCCGCTGAAACGGCGGCGGAAGCATGATATCCGACCCGGCGGCGGCGGCAGCTGCTGCATCATCGGCGGGCAACGGCGGCGACGGCGAGAACGCGCGGCACAGACACCGAGCGCACGGAGACGCGGAGCGGAGCGAGCAGCCGCAGCCGAGCGCAGTCCCGCAGCCCGCATCATCCGGAGTTTTGGGTGAGTATCGACATCATGTACGGCGCGGGGAAAGGAGGGGATACATGCGGGACAGGTGGATGTGACGGGCTCGGAGGGCGTACGGAGAATGAACAATGCGGGGCTTTGTTATGCTGTCTGCCTCTTATGTCCGTTATGATGCTCGTGCATGCGTTAAACCCGTTTTTCGGACTCCTGTTGTGTCTGTGGCCTACGGAAGGTCATGTCGTTTACCACGACAGCATCACTAAAATGCTCCGACACATGAGGAGATTCAGTCTGCGGGTCATGCGCTACTTTTTACGCACGATTAAACCATCATGGGTGGGTTAAAGAACGTGGTCAAGTCCTCTATTGCGATTTTAGTGATGAATTCGTTTATGTTTTGAATTATAGTTGCACGAGGGGCCTTTTGTTGTGGTTGGATTTGTGTCTAGTTCACTTGGCTGAAGTGCTTTCATGGGGTGTTCCTGGAGTGATTGTTTTGGTGTTATCCTGCAGTGTTATGCAGTGGGTTTAGGACATCTGTAACGTTAGTGGGGCAGATAAGCTCTCAACTCCATTGAATTCAACCATTAGCTACTGATATGATGTCATTGGCAGAGCTGTTATTTCATATGCTTGTGTGATGTTCAGCTAAATTCACGGATATAGTGATGGATGACAATTTCACAAGCTCGTTCTGGTATCATAAATCATATTTATTAAAGATGTGCTACTTTGTAAACAGTACCGGGACAAATCTGTCTCTTGAATAAAATGGCAAAACGTATCTAAAGCTCAGATGAAGAGCTTGAGCTAAATAAGTGACATACAGATCTGGAAGAAAAGAGGATACATGTATTGTAGATGTACTCCATTACAGTGTCTGTTCAATTTCAACAAAAATAGACCTCAGGAATAACAGCCAACAACAATATGAAAGATGCAAGAAAGCTGTGATTAAGTGCTTAAAATATTGTATTGTGTTGTTGAAAATGTAATATCATCACTGCCCTTCTGGAACCTCGGATGTGCAAATTCATTGTTTTTCAGGAAATGAAAAGACACACTTTCTGTATATGATTAAGTACTGTGTTGTCAAAGTTGACAATCACTTTTTAACTACTTTTTTAGATATTTTTGCAAAACCCAGTGACAAACATAAAGTGTGACTCATAATAATGAGTTATAGCGAAGAATAAAAACCAAGAAATATGGAGGACAACGGCAATAGGAACTTGTTTTCTTTGTAAAAAACAGATAAATCTTTTCTGACCGATTCTGCAAATGAAGAAACGAAGAACAATATTATTATTAAGAATGTTGAAGAAAAATTGTAGTTCAAAGAATTACCAGATTTTTTCCCTAAACGCATACCTATAAATAGTAATTTCTCAAAAAACTTTGGAGTGATCTCGTATTTTTTTCAAAAGGCGCATGTGTTCATGAAAGCATCAGCTCACACAAATATGAAAATTCATATTACATGAGATTCAAAGTTATTGACGTGGATCTGCTTTTTACATAGATACTGTATATTTACATAGACACAATTTTCTTATTGTGTGAACTATTGTTTTATCCCATCGCCTCTGACATTTAGTTTCTGTAAAACTCGTCAGTGACAATAAACAATTCTTGTTTTCTTCAATATAAATGCGCGTATTGAACATAAAGAGTTACACTAAAGTTCAGATTTTATGTTGTTCAGATTTTATGTTCCATCAGTGTGTTTAAGCTTCAGTGTTTCTTTCCAGCAGGAATTTTTGGTAATTATTGGTTGCTTGTCTTCAAACTCGTATATTGCGGTTTGTATTATAATTTGTTTCAGTATTCAGTAGTTGTACTCAAGTGGCAAAGCTCGTATTCAAACTCCAACCCATTCAGTCATTCATAATTTCTCCATTCACAATGCCTCATTCATCAGAGGAACTGGTGCATCACAAGAATTGCTTCTGAACAGGACTAAAAATATTTCACAGTTTTAGATTAATCGTTTGTTGTTAAGTCTCAGTACCAGTCACCTTTTCTGCAACAGCACACAGGCCTGTATTTGTTTCATGTGTTTTAGAGTCTAATATGTACAGAAGGACAGAACTCTAGATGTTGGAAGGGCATGTGACGTATTTGCCTCGTGGTACGTTGAGCCAGCCCTGGTGTGATGCAGAGATTGAAAAATTAGTTTCTATTTCCACAAATATGATCTTCTTTAACAGAAGACTCTCTCAAACAGTATATATTTAATATACTGTAAGCCTTTGGTGTGGCTTTTTTGCATCAATGCTTGGCTTATACAGAACAAGCCTCTCTATTCTAATTTCGGGTCTCCTAATTTCTCTCCTCCTCATTGTCTTGCATCTTCTGACCCTGCAGTAAATTCCCTTGTGACCCTGTTCTTATCATCTAGTAATTACCAGAGTTTTTGGCACGGTAAAAGTATGAAGGATTGTAGGTTTACTGTAAAGTACTTCCATCCTCTGTACCTTTTCTTTTTTGGAATAAGTCTTAGCTCCACTTTACAATGTCTGGCTTCCAAGAGCTCTCTGATAGCAAATGTGCACTTACGATGGTAAATTACCGCAGCGTTTGAAAACAATCCAAATATGGAGATTATATTCATTGATAGTGAATTTTTTATCCTGTTTCCTTCTTCCACGATCTCTGAGTGAAGATGTTTAGCATTATGGCAGCATGGCATCACTACTGCATTAGGTTTAGCACCGGCTAAAAATAAAGTTTATGTAGTTCTAGGAAAGCGAGCCAGTGAGAGCCGATTGGTGATTGGCCATCTTAGAGGTGTCTACTAGTGACTCGGATGTTTCGTGAGACGATACGCCTGACTTCAGACAATGCAGCAACAACATCTGTTCCGACTGTTTGCATATGTTCGCAAAAGAATTTATAATGTGGAACTTTTTGTTACATCTCTTGACGTTTGTGTGAGGATGTCACTCCTGGGTTGTTTATATCTTTTTATGAGACTGCTTTGCTGCCAAAACATGCATCTCCTGATCTGTCACCGAACATAAAAGCTCTTATAATCTCAGATGTAGATATTTGTGCTTTGGTGACAGCAGTACCTTCAGATGTTTTTTTTAGGAAGTTCTCTGGATTGTGACCTGAGATTGAGATTGTGGTCATTGCATGTCGACTGTGTCCCACTTTCTGAAGGTCATGCATCAGTGAGCACAAAGTCTCTCAGGAAAACATTCAGGACAGCTGCACAATGTCAAAGATGGGCCTGAAGTCAGTGTGTTGGATTCAATGTGAAGTCAACATTGGAACTTGCTTTGTGCACGTTTTTGGGCTTATTAGTTGTTAGTACCACTATATTGTATGTGTAGAAATATTTCCTCTATGTAAAAAACATGCAAAAATAAAACATTTCAAAATGATTTTGTTTTATATATAGGGATGTTTTTGGGTAAAAAGATCATTTGCATTTCATTCTGTATGTGTGAACTACTATCAGTATTTTCAGATATGAAAACTGGACAAATAACAGAAAATATGCTCTTCAGGCCTCAAATACTGCAAAGAAAACAAGTTCATTTTCACTTTCAAGCAATTCTACAGTCCTATTTCTACATGTGTTTAAGAAAAGTTCTAAATTATGTTTTTATGTGATTTGTCACAGTTTTCATGCGTCTTGTCATGCTATCAGTCGTTCCCATTGCTGTTGGATGACTTCATGTCACTCCTGAGATATGTTTTATGTATCATGTATGTATTCTGCCAGTATTGTGGCAATATACCCATTTGGTTATGTGTCTACCCAGGCACTCTGAGGTTATTGTTTATATTCAGCCACTGTACGGTGTGTTGTCGGGACTCCAGCACTCAGTGCTCAGTTATGTCTGATCCTCTCATGTTTCAAGGGGAATGAGAGTGACATTTAAAGCTGGCACTGAGAGCTTGAGGAAAGAATCAAACGCTTGCCCTGGGTCTGTTTGTCCGTAGCAACATGGCAAAGTGACTGAAAGTTTCAATTCTCCTCATCTCTGTCTGCGTTTTGTTTCTCAGATAAGCTGTTTGGAAAGCGACTGCTGCAGGCCGGGAGACACATCATGTCCCATAAATCCTGGATGAAGACAGTGCCCACAGAGAACTGTGACATCCTTATGACTTTTCCAGGTGCATCTCTCTCGTTCTTATTTTCAGTCTTGCCTTAAGTCCTCTTTTCTATTTCTATTAAACCTAAGTCGGCAACAATGAAAGGACCTGAGCAATATCTAGTTGTTGGGATAGTTTATTTGGGACAAAAAGAGACCACCAGATATTTTTAATTAAACAACATTGAACCCCGTTTACTTCCATTGTATCGACACAAAACCGCTGAGAAATTTCACAGGGAAGACTTATATACAGGTTTTGAGAGTGAATAAATAATGACTGAATGTTTTTGGGGGGTTGAACTATCACTTTCATTCAGCCGCATATCCGAACACAATGGATGGAAAAGTTATATGAGATTTATTTACATTTGTCTTCCATCAGACAGCACAGATGATCACACGCTCCTTTGGCTTCTGAACCACATACGGCTCAGCATCCCTGAACTCCTTATCCAAATCCGCCATCACAAACAGACCAGAATGTATGCCTTCTTCGTCACGGCAACATACGAAAAGTAAGGAAGAAACAGGGATTGTGTTTGATTTCTGAGTGTTCTTCTCCTTTTGTTTATACATGTTTTTCCAGACCCTGGTTTGACTGTGTGTGACATTGTAAAGGTTGAAATGATTGTTTGAAAAGCATCTTATAGTGCTAATGTTAGTTTTGCAAGTTGTAATTAAAAGTCACATTGAGAGGGTTGCTAATGTGATGTTTTTGGACATGTTCAAACATGATAAACCGATGGGTAACCTTTACATTTGATCTGGTTTGGGTTTTAATGAAGTGTTTTTTGTGACTAGTCTTTTACGAGGGGCTGAAGAAATGGGAGTGCAGAAACCTGTGAAGCCGGAGTTTGGCGGCGGATCTCGCAGCTTCTCCTGTGAGGAAGACTACATCTACGAGAACATTGAGAGTGAACTGTGTTTCTTCACCTCACAGGTCATTCACTGTACTAAGCATCAAACTGTTGACAGTGACTGCCCTAAAATCATGTAAAGGTCCACCTTGTTGAAAAAACTCCATATGCTAGCATCAAAACATACCTAACCCAGCATAGGTAGTTTTTTTCAACAGGGCAGTGTATGAAATTTAGCGGCATCTAGTGGTGAGGTTGAACTGCAACCAATGGCTCACTCCACCCATCCCTTTCGAAGCACTACGGTGGTTGACACAGCTCTAAGATGTCGTCACGTTATGTCAAGGACATAATGTATTAACAAAACGCGCTGTGTAGAGCAGTTTGTCCGTTTAGAGCTATTGTAGAAACAACATTGTGATTTCCATGCAAGGGGACCCGATATGAAGATAGAAATAGCTTATTCTAAGGCAATAGAAACATAATGCTTCATTATGCAGTGTTTTTCGTATATTGATTTTTTTTCCCCTCTCCAACGAACATCAATCAAAAATCGATTGACACTATGACAAAAAAATCACAAGACCAAATCCATGTTTCAAGTGGAATATCAATAGAATTATCAAGTCATGGGCCAGTGGGAAAAAAAACAGCTTTTTGCTAAAGAGGGCAAGAAAGGGGTATGCGGAAGTGACAGGTAATATCTGTGTCACATAATTTCCTACCCATTATATAACGTGGAAAAGGTTTTAAAACTAAATAATAACTGAATATAATGCCAGTATTGGACTAGCAGTTTAAGAGTAGGGTACGTTTAACTGTATGTGAACGATAGTGTTCGTCAGCCACCACCGAAGACCAATTTTGACCCAGGAAAAACCTTGATTATGTATGGTCTTTATACACCTCTGAAGACAGTTATGTTTATATTATTATTAAATTATATTGCATTAATGTCTATAGATCCTCCAAAAAATTACACTTTGGACCTTTTAAATGGGTCATATGACATGGCTAAAACTTATATTATCGTTTGTTTTAGATGTTATGCAATGTATGATTCTCGACTTAAGGTTAAAGAACTCTGTATTTGCCACACACTGTGCATGTTTGTATCTCCTCTTTGCTCTGCCTCTCTGAAACGCGCTGATTTGTTACAAAGCTCATCGCTCTGAAAGGCAAGGTGTGCTATGATTGGCCAGTTTACCAGTGCTCAGTGATTAGTCGAATATTGCAAGCTTGTGAAGGAAATGTAACGCCTCTTACCATATTTGGAACATCAGGTTCTAAAGCAATTGTGCTGACAGGTACCACCTTACTTGCTTATACATTTGGGTGGTCTTAGTCGAATCATACCCCGAATTGACGTAGATTTGTGGGGGTGTGGTTACACGAGGCGTTTCAGGCAGGTCTGGGCGAGCATTCGATTTTAGATAGAATTGATCTTTTGTTCCGACGCTTACATTTTTTGAAATTTTATGACTCTAAAGCATGCATGGTCAACTAATAACAGACCAAAGTCAAAGAAACGCTCTTATTTGTGCCATTTGACCGCTTTAACAAAACCATGAAACCAGTTCCTTAATCCATACCTACAATAGTCCAACAGTAGCGTTGCTTTACAATGGAACCTTATTCCTCATTTTATCGCAGGAACGTCAAAGCATAATCAAACACTGGATGGACAATCTCAGAGCTAAACAAGGGGAGGCCCTTCACAACATTCACTTCCTGGAAGGGCAGCCAATCAGTGAGTTCCTCTCTGTAGACTTCCTGAAAGCCCTCTGAAGTATGTGCCTGATCTGTACCAGTGGCCTGTATGTATGTATATGTTATCCATACCTGTGCAATATTGACGCAGTTAAGGTGGTGTCTGTTATGTGCAGACTCATTTGACAGATGTAGTGAGCATTTCTAAAAAAGAAAGTTTTACCTACCGAAGTTTTGAATACCTGTTCATGTTGTGTTTGTGTGTTAGTGAGCGTGCACTGTGTGTGTATGTTCCAGTTCCCGAGCTGAGGGCGCGAGGCGTTATCCAGCAGGTCTTCCCACTTCATGAGCAAAGGATTCTGGGACAGCTGATGAAGTCTTGGGTGCAAGCGGTGTGTGAAAAACAGCCACTTGGTTAGTAGTTCAACACTGATAGATGCATATAGTTTATTTTTATGAAAAGGTGATCGTGTGAAAAATCAAAATAGGTGATAGGTTTCATGATGTCAAACATGATTCGCATCAACAAATTTCCTTTTTATCCATAAAAACAAGGTATTAAATGTTTAAAAGGATTCATTCACTTTTACAAAATGTTTAACCCAATTTATTTTTTGTATTTAAAAATAATTCTCATTACCATAACCAATTAAAACAGTCAATTCCATAGGTTATTTTGTAAAAAATGTAAATCAAGTTTTTATCAATCATACATAATAAGACATTAAGGAAGTTTTTTTTTGTAGAAAATATACATGTTACATTTTTTAAATGTGGGGAAACTACCTGTATCGGTAATGAGAATTAAAGCTCCTTTACACAGCGTGACGAGAGAATATTAAGCTTTTAACTAGAAAAATATTAAGTAGTTTGTTAACCTGCTGGCCGTATAAATGTAAATAATTTATGTAAATAAAGTATTTTTGTGTGTGACCAAACCGTCCTTTAAAAATATTACGGAGGTGATAATATCAATTATGGACAACTCTTTTTTTCCACTATTTCTTCATTTATATTATACATTAATATTTTGTCAATAACTTTTTTTGTCATTTGAGAATATCTAAACGAACATCCAGTTGTTTTTTAAGAATATTAAAATTTTACTCTGTTTAAACTACAACATATCATCCAATCAGACATATCAGGAAGCCTTACGATGATGAGAATTTCAGTGGAAAAATTTATATGTTGAAATTATACACTGTGCAAGGCAGAGAACACAATTCTGTTTAGTATGATCAGTTTTTGTGTTATTGAATGATATGCTTTATAATTGAAATCTTTTTATTGTTATTGTTACACCCTCAAATACACAAAAATGTGATATGTGGATATTTGAACACTCTTTTTTGTTTTTCACGTTAGATGACATTTGTGATTATTTTGGCGTAAAGATTGCCATGTACTTCGCCTGGCTGGGTTTCTACACCACGTCTATGTTGTATCCTGCTGTTATTGGCTTTGTTTTGTGGATGCTCACAGAATCAGATCAAGTATGGCTCCACCCCATCATTCTTATTATATGATTCCTAAAGTATTTACTTATTCATTCAAAATATGAAACGTCTGTATTTTCATGTACCATTGTTTGATTGATATTCATGTGTGTGTGTGTTGTCTCAGACCAGCAGAGACATCTGTTGTGTGGTATTTGCACTATTTAACGTGGTGTGGGCCACGCTTTTCCTGGAGCGCTGGAAGCGCAGAGGGGCGGAGCTTGCGTACAAGTGGGGTACACTGGACACGCCCGCAGAATCGCTGGAGGAACCCAGACCTCAGTTCAGAGTAATGAAAAAGCGAAAAATACAGCTGAAGTTATTAACTATTTGTGGCTCTTAAAATCTAAATCATATTTTACTTCCTCTGTGTTTTTTGTCTCAGGGTGTAAAGCGGTGCAGTCCAGTAACGGGCTGTGAGGAGTTTTATTACCCGCCTTGGAGGCGGAGACTGTTCAGATGGCTGGTCAGCTTTCCTGTCTGTTTATTATGTCTTTGCTTTGTATTTCTGGCAATGCTCATCTGTTTCGAGCTTCAGGTGAATTTTACAATCTCATACATTCATGCACACGTATCCAAATAATGGTTTCCACATAAAACTTTTTTAAAGGGATGGTCTGAGAGTTATATATTCGGTGATATGGCCGATTTAAATAGGGATGATTCAAAATGACTATAATTTACTATATTGGTGATCAAGAAAAGATCTCAACTGATATAAGTCGTAATGAATATGGCGGTTACAGGAATTTGTGATGGGAATTAAGGAGCTTCCTCGCGTAGCAAGATTCATCCCTAAAATCATGCTGGCCATCACTGTGACGGCGTGTGATGAGGTGTACAGAAAGATCGCCTGCTGGCTAAATGACATGGGTGAGTATTTGACAAGATATCTTGAGCTTTAGAACTTAAGACTGCAGGGCTGAATTGAGTTGGTCTGGACTTTTAGGATCCTCCACTCCAGAAACTCACAAGTGAAGAATGCTGTGCTTTTGTTAGACATCAGTGACGTGAATACTAATTTCATAATCTGCTGTTTTCCACAGAAAACTACAGACTCCAGAGTGCCTATGAGAAAAATCTCATCATCAAAATGGTTCTTGTAAGTACTCATAAAAAATACAATGCTCAGAGAAATTATACATTAGTTAATATTCAGCAAATAATGTCTAATAGACAATTCCGTGAAAATGTCAACCTGACCGGGTAAAATTTACGTTTCTACCTGCGGTTTTTACAATGGTAACAGCACAGATTTTAACATTTGGTGGTTCAAATACCCATGTGAGATCTCTCTTCAAATGTGTAAAGCATTTGTTTTATTTTCAGTGCATGATTTTTCATAGACAGGTAAATGTCATTTTTAGGATTGTCACATGCTTAACGCTACATATTCCTCATAAATGGGCAAATGAAAATTAATATAAAGTAAATATTTGATGTTCTATAAAGAGGCATTCCTTCTCCATTCATTGGGTATTATTGCTTCAGGATTGTGCTTTTTATTTTACAGAAATGTTAAAAGTTTATCGTCTCCCAAAAACCGCATCCTTTTTTTGTCATATCCATAACGCATGTTTATTTCCCTTTTTTAAAAGAAATATTTTTCACAGACTGAAATTTTTTGATGTTTAGACTCTATCAACAAGGGTTCAGTAAAACATAATCAGATGGTTCAATATAATTATAACAATTTCAATCTCTGAGCATTTTTATGTCACATCCATAACGCTGGAATTGCCCAGCTACAATGCAAAACATGTGCAAAAATATTCTTTAGAGGCATAGTTCACCCAAAAAGGAAATTGCGTCATCATTCACCCACCCTCATGTCATTTCAAACATGTATGACTTTCCATCTTCATCAGAACACACAATAAGTTATTTTGAAGAATGTTGATAACTGAACAACAGTGATACCCATTCACTTCTATGGACACAAAACCAATGCAAGTGAATGGCTGCCACCATAACATTTGGTAAAATATGTTCTTTTGTGTAGTAAATGATGACAGAAATTTTGGGGGAATTTTTCCATTTAATTATTGAATTATTCTGTTGTCTGTAAATTAGAGGTACATTTCGCTCTGTACGAAACTCATTGTTCTCTCTTTGCAGTTTCAGTTTGTAAATTCTTATCTCAGCCTTTTCTATATTGGATTCTACCTCAAAGACATGGAGCGTCTGAAAGAGGTGAGGTGAGACCAGGTGACCACCTGCTCTGGTCTTTTTACACAAACACAGATCACTCACTAGAGAACTTGTTGTAAATTCAGTCGACAGGGCATCAGGATGATTTGTCTGAGGATGATGGATGGATGTGAGGGATGTAGATTGATTGGTGGATACTAAATCACGTCCACAGACCACTTACACTGATGCACATGGCGCACAAAACTGAAAAGCACTTGTGAAAATTGAAAGCTTCAATTAAAAATAGAGTTTTCGGGATTTGAGGTGAACAGGGTTTTATCAGTCTGCCAGGAAACCATGTTTTCATTCTCTAGCCTCTTTTTTACTTTTGCATTGACCGAAATATTTTTTTATTCTGCAATGTGTTCCTCTTGTTGCAGATGCTGGCCACGCTTTTGATCATCCGTCAGTTTGTGCAGAACTTGAAGGAGGTCCTGCAGCCGTACCTGGCGGAGCGGCACCGGTTGGGCGACCTCACGCTGCGGGCCGTGTGGGAACTGCTGGTCTCAGCGCTGCTCAAGTACGGGCGACTTGCAGCAGGGCGAGCGCAAATCTCACCCAGCGATCCCACCATGCCTGGGTCAGGTCTGCGAGCCTCACAGATGGGTGAGGAGGGCGCACATGAAAAGCGAGAACGTACGTGTTTGAACGGTGGCTGTGGTGTTCCAGATGAAGACGTGGAGGAGGAGCTTAAAGAGAGGAACAGCGAAGAGGAGAGCGAGTCGGAGAGCCTCATCGATTGTGGACTGAAGTTACGTAAGGTCAGTTTCATTGAGAAGGTGGAGCGCAAGTCCGCAAGTTGTGTCGGCCAGGGAGATGACAGCTTCCTAGAGGAGGGAAGTCCGACTATGGTGGAGCGGGGCATGGATCCTGCCTCCATTTTCGAGATGTGTGATGATGAAGATGATAACGGGGTGGGGGAGATGAAGGAAATGGCCGCTGAGCCACTACAGACCAGCACGTCGTTCAGGATAAGGAAGAGGGGGCGGAGCCTGGAGAGATCGGACAGTAAGACGAAAATATATTCGTGGATGGATCTACCCGAGGAGCAAGAAACAACAACACACACGCAGGCGGAGACCGAGAGCTGCATGCAAACATACCAGGTCAGAAAGTACAGATGCATGACGTGCATCAACACAAACACAACATCATTTACCAACTCCTTTTATTATTTACTGTTCATTTTAGATATAAACTAAGTCCAAGTTGTATTTAGTCGCTATCTGGAGGGTCTGTGAAAAAGTCTGGAGAATAACGGTTAACAAAGTAAAAAAACATGCTTTAATAAATAACACCACATTATTTATCTAATGTGTTATTATTTATTTAATCAATAGCAAAAAACTGACATTTTCTGGCAACCTTTTCCCACATAAAATTACATGTTTTTCTTGTAAATTTGAGGATTTTACTGTAAATAAAATCTAAATTGTTTTTTTATGTTTATCTTGTCAATTTGCAGTGGAAAATGTGGAAAATCTGTTAAAAAAGCTGTCAAATTATATACATTTAAGAATATGATTGAAATAACAAAAAAAATGTTACTCTTAAAAATGTATTGGATTTGATTAAAGTAAATAAATAAAGTTGTGAACTTAAACAAATTAATAATAATAAAATTGTATAATTATAATATTATATATATATATATATATATATATATATATATATAATATATATATAAAACTGAAAAATCTAGATACATTTCTTTAAACCTATGAAATTAAGCAAAAATGTTAACATGACTTATTGAGCACGTAAATAAATAATATATTTAACAGTAGGTCTCAATATCGTGAGAAAAAGTATACTTTAATAATGTAACTTAATAGAAACTAATTTTAGATTTATAATATTCACTTCCAGTTTATAAACTGATTGTTTATAAAGATGCCTTTCATAAGGATATCATACATGCTGTATATGATAACCCTTTTTATAGATTACCTTAATTTTATCGCCTGTCAGCCTCCTCAGACTGACACACTTTCAGATTAATTTTTTTAATTCCCTAAATTGCTTTCCAGGACACATTTCAGGACTACCAGGAAATGTTCGTCCAGTTTGGATATGTGGTGCTCTTCTCATCTGCCTTCCCATTGGCCGCCATGTGTGCCCTCATCAACAACATCATTGAGATCCGCAGTGACGCGTTTAAACTGTGCACCAGCCTGCAGAGGCCTTTTGGCTTGAGGGTGGCCAGCATCGGACAATGGCAGGTTAGACTACACAGAGTACTCATTGTAGAAATCAGGAAAATATGGAGCTGTTGTATACGTGTGTAACAAGGTTGTGCAATTGTACTGTGTCATTTGCACAGACAGTGATGGAAGCCATGGGTGTGATTGCCATCATAGTAAACTGCTATCTGATTGGTCAGTGTGGACAGCTGCAGAGACTGTTTCCCTGGCTTAGTCCTGAGATGGCCATTATCTCCATCGTCATCCTAGAGGTACATTACACACTCTCACAAGATCTATCAAGATCTGGCGACATTGTCATTGTCATCATTTATTCATCCTCTTGTCATTTCAAATCTGGATGACTTTTTCTTCAGCAGAACACAAAAGAAACATATTTTGAAGAAGGTTGGTATCCGAACAACAGCGGTATCCACTGCTCAAAAAAACGATGGAAGTCAATGGGTAACGACGTTGTTCTGTTACCAACATTCTTCAAAAAATCTTCTTTTATGTTCTGCATGAGAAAGAAAGTCATACAGGTTTAAAACGACATGAGTGTGAATAAATGATGACAATGTCGCCAGAGTAAGTGATGTCGGAATTGTCTTTTTGGGTGAATGATCACTTCCACATAGTCAAAGAGATGACGATGTGGACAAATCTAAGGGGAGACCTAAGGACAATATACTGTATAGTAATGTTTAAATAGCCATTTTAATACACAATATACAAAACTATTTGTGATCATTCTGGTAAAATCCAGGCTGAAGTCACATTATCTTGTTATGAGATTGGGAACATCAAAGTTTGATTTCAACCATTAGATTCACTGTGATATCAACCTTCCACGTGACTTAATTCAGTCATTAAATATTATATATAAAGGTTACTGAAGACAGTAAATCACCAAAAAATGTCTTTAGCTGGATTTTATCAGGCTGGTTCACATTTTGGGACACAATGTTTTCTTATCTATTCCGCTCTAGAAGACTATTAGATTTCTTGTCTGAGGACACATAAGAGATATTACATAAACGTATCTGCTTCTTTCTCTGTTTCACACCCTGAGCAGCACTTTGCGGTACTACTGAAGTATGTCATTCATATTGCAATACCAGACATCCCCAGTTGGGTGAGAGAGGAAATGGCCAAGCTGGAGTTTCAGCGCAAAGAGGCATTCAAGGTAAAAATCATATATGTGACCCTGGACGACAAACCCAGTCTTATGGGTCAATTTTTCAAAATGAAGATTTTTACATCATCCTAAAGTTGAATAAACAAGCTTTCTATTTATGTAAAAACTGTTAGGATATGACAATATCTAAAGTTGTTAGTAAGACTCACTGGGGCAGGCCATCACACAAAAATAAAGTTTTGATGGACCATGATCCTTACTTAACATACTAATGATTTTTGGCATAAAAGAAAATAGATACTTTTTACCCATACAATGTATTTTTTCGTCTTTTACTAAAAATGTTGCCGTGCTACTTAAGACTGCATAAGCAACTTGTGATCCAGGGTCACATATTTTAAACAGACGGTTTTAGCAGCAACACATAATCAAATTTTATTCGCCCAATCTTAACTTCGGCTACACCTCCAGAAGGAATCAATAACTGTTGATTCATTTAATTTCATTTAATACAGTTAATATACAATAAAATATGAAGTTAATTAATATAAGTAATAAAAAATAAAACAAATGGTTATATAATAACCAAACACAGACCTAGCAACATTATAGCAACCACCTGGAACACCCTAGCAATGCCTTAGAAACCTCTCAGGACAACTGTAGCAACGGCATAGCAACACTTTAAACCACTCAGAACACTTAGCAATGTCCTGGTTGACACCCTAAAGAAGCCCCTCTCATATTTTCCAAAGTAATAGTTAAAAAGTAAAATAAGTAAAAATCTTGTTAATTGCATAACAGTTTCTGTATAAATGGGGATTCATTTCTGGTGTTGCGGTGTTTTCAGAAGCACGAGCGTCAAGCGCAGCAGCATTTCCAGCAACAGCAGAGAAGAAAACGTGAGGAAGAGGAACGTCAGCGCCAGGCAGAGTATCAAGCCCGTCGCGACCGAGACGAAGGCCGTTCAGACTCCTCAGGTGGCGACCACCACCACGACAAGAGCCAAAGTGGAAAATCCAGACCAGGGGGTGGAGGAGGAGCGTCAGGAGGGGATAAACCCAAGCGTCCCAGCTCGCTTCTCGGCAACAATAACGTCATGAAACTGAAGCAGATAATCCCGCTGCAGAGCAAGTTCTCTTCCGGCACAGCCCGATCTCCGCAGTCGCCCACCGGGAGCGAACCCAAGCTACCAGGCTTCCTCAGTTTCAAGTTCCTCAAGTCTCCAGAGAACAGAAAGGAGGCGGCAGCCGCTTCCACAAGTGCACCTGTAGTTCCTCCAGCGCAGGAGAGGATGGAGAGGTCCCAATCACCCAACAAATCCTTCAACCCTGGAAAACTCTTTAACTTTGGGAAGTCGGAAGGAGGAGCGTGTGTAAACGGGGCTCAGCCCTCGAAACCGGGGGATGGGGGACAGACGCAGGACAAGCC
The DNA here is from genome assembly GCF_015846415.1 of Triplophysa dalaica. Lineage (NCBI taxonomy): Eukaryota > Metazoa > Chordata > Actinopteri > Cypriniformes > Nemacheilidae > Triplophysa > Triplophysa dalaica. Next base: position 14,426,721 of record NC_079562.1, read on the forward strand.
GTCCACGAAGTCCGACCTCAATGGGGTTCCGGATGAGATCCCATCCCCCTGTAGAGAGAATGGGGAGAATGGATTGTCATCCGACGCTGAGACATCAGGCCCTAAAATGTAACAAGAAAACATCTCCAGTGAAGCACCAGTGTGAGATGATACTTAGTAATGCAGTGGCAGTGAAAATGTGAGGTAGACGTTTTCGGTGTAGAAACTGATATGGGAGCTGTACATCGAAACACAGTTAAGGGGGAATTCACTAAGAACAAATCGTGGCCAGTAATGACAGACTTTATTTGCACACACTGTCCGCATAGGTATAGCGTCTGATGCATTAGGGCTTTGTTCACACTGCACCAAAGTTTGATTTATTCTTTTAGGACCAATTTTTCGGATCAAATAATATACAGAGACCATATCCAGTATATATACATTAATTAATGACTGCTACGTGCATAATGCAGTGACACAAGAGAGAATAGATGTTATTGTGAAATAAAAGACAAAAAACTAAAAATGTATTCCGTTTATGTCCATCATAAAATCTTTCTGTTGTGATGAACTCAAGTGGTTCACCAGACCGTCAAAGCATCAACGGCATTATAGTATTTACACAGTCATGCATTTGCTTTTTAAGAAATATTTAGTTTGTATAAGCCGTTACATATATCAAGCATTTAAAATAATTGAAATACAGCATTTGAAACTAAATTAACTTTGCTTTAATAACAATCATTCACAACAGACTTGCTATTCCTCATGTTGGAATTTGACACTTCCTATATGACAACTAAAGTGTAATTACAGTATTTTTAACACTAAAAAGGAACAGTTCACCCAAAATTAACCCGTTTACTCACCCTCAAATTATTCCTAATCCGTATAAATGTATTTGTTCTGATGCACACAGACAGATATTTGGAAGAATGCTTGTAAAAGTTCCTTGGCCACCATTGACTCCCATAGTAGGAAAAATGACAATGGTAGTCAAAAGTGCCCCAGAACTGTTTGCTGTTCTACATTCTTCTAAATATCTTCTTCTGTGTTTAACAGAACCAAGAATTTTATAAAGCAACTTGAGGTTGAGTAAATGATGACAGAACTTTCATTTTTGGGTGTTCCTTTAAAGGTTGCATTTATCTAAATGCAGATATGTTTGCTGTTCAAACTACACAAAGCAACGAAAAATATTTGGATAGTTGGATTTATCAGTAAATCAGATTTTTGCTGCCCGTCTGAACAAAGCCTAAAGAAATCAAGCTCAAACACGCCCACAAAATTAGCCTTGATCAGGGCAATTGCATCCTATGCTGTAGACTTATATTAGAGCCTGAGCCTAATTTGCATAGAAAGAAGACGTGGTTTAGAGAAGAGGGATGATGATGTCATTTACAAAGGGTGCATTGCTATACATGTTTAGGTTGGATTATGGCTGGCATGTGAATAGCATGCAAGGTTTTAAACAGCTGTTAGAAAAACAGCACACTAAAGTGTTCCAGCTTTTAAATTCACCCCTTAAAAAGTAAAGCTTTGCTATATTCAAAAAGAACATGGTTGAAAAGACCTCTCTTCCACTCATTTACATACAGCTCACATGCAACCCAGAGCCATTGAAGAGAGAGAGTTGCGTCAACTCCGTTGACTCCAAAGGAACAGTTTTTTCACAGTAATGGCGATTCATGGAGGCTCTTAATAGTTCCTAGAAGTAACTAGTTACGCCAATAGACCAAATGAGGTCAACTTTGAACCCATTTAAAGACGAAAGCCATTTAATGAATAAAAAAAGAAAGAAAGAAAGAAATCATTTAGAGAAAAAAACATCTGAAGGCTCCATGAATCATGTGACGCTCCAGCGTTTTGGACTTCTGTTGGCACAACTCGCTCTATCAATAGCTCTGATGCAACCCTAGCAGAGCCAGTAATAATCCAAGATCCCACAAGACTTCAAAAACTACATGTGGTTTCAACTGTGTGTGTTATTTTAGGCCTGAAAATAGCTGGTTATGTAGAGCAATAGCAACTTTACAAGCAAAAAAAGGAACGGGTGGTTTGAATCAATGCTATAGAACAGGCCCTAAACGGCAATATTCTCATGTCAAATAAAAAGAGGAAAGATGAAAACTGCAAAGAGAAAACATGAGACATGTCTGAGATGTTTGTTTGATTCATTTGTGTCATTCTGCATTTCAACCCGCAATTCACAAATATTATTATAGCTATATTTTGATCCGTAATATGCTTTATCCTTGCTATCCTCTATCTGATTGGAAACAAAAGTATTTTTTTTGCATTATAACAAAATACCCAGCTTCACCTTCAAAACTTTCTTTTGAGTTTTCTGACCGGTAAGACAGAGCAGCATTGTCCCAACCAGTGGCATACATTTGGGGTTAAACTTGTCTGTTTTTTCAACCTAAGCCAAAAGATGAAGGCAGTGTTCAGAAAACCTGTTATAAATAATTATTTATGCAATTCCTGTGACATTTTTATTTCTTTACAGAAGCAAAGCTCATATTTTTCTTCTTTGCACGTTATTTTCGTAAAACCCCATCCCAGTCGTTAAGCATGTGCTTCTGGAAATATAGAGAAAACACTAAAAGACGTCATTATATTTGATTTTCTAAATGTGTCCTGAGCAACCAAGGGAGTCTTACACAGTGCATTTTTTGCAAAATCCATGACACAGTGTCTCCTCCTTTAAACGTTTTTGTTGAAGAAGTTGGATTTTTGTAAAACTATGGATATATTTTTTAGTTAAAGTCTACGAAAAAACGAGAGGTGCCTCAACAACAAATGGAAAATTGCATTTTTACTTTGTAGTTTCATAGAAGACAACTATGCACATGTTCTTTGTTTGGTCGGCTGGATTTGTCTAACAGAAGTTGCAATAATATTTTGGCTGGAATGATGATTTGGATTTGTCTTAAATATGTTCAGAAAATGTTGAGTACAGTAATAGATCAATATGTTTTTAATTATTACATTTCATCCAGAAAAATGTGTTGCTTATAACAACCTGGTATGAAACAGCTGTCTTAAATCCTAAATTTGATCTTAAATTAAGAATGTGATTTTATTGTACCCCGGTCACTTCAACGGTAAACATACAACCAGTTTTAATGTAGCGGTCCTGTCGAGCCAAACATAATTCTCTCTTTTCTAAACGTTATTCTCCACCAAATATAATACTTGTTTTGTTCACAAAACTATTCATTTTAATCAATTTCTCAGCAACTAGGTCCTAGCAAGACAATTTAGTTAAATAGCTATTAACCTTTATATATTTTTTTCCATGTTGTTTCACGACAAAATCACTTGGTAGTGAACAGCAGAGTTCATATCCTTCGCTAGAAAGATGTATGTCATCAAAAATAATATTTTTTATGTACTATGACATTCTCTTTATAGCTAAAGTCACTCAGCCCACATTGATCATCATTCACTGTAAGAGTAACTCAGGTCTCCTGACTGATACTGTGAGGAATCACATTCATTACAGAGGGGCAGAAAAAACGATTATTGTTTATTTGTTTGTAGTGTTCTGTATCGAGCTGATTCTGCAATATGATGGATGAAGGAAACTTGTAAATCCTGAATGTGCTGTAAGGTTGTGTCATCTCTGTATGATCCGTCTACATTGTGGTCATCGTTACAGTACAGTTTAATGTCATCAGACCGTCAGCTCTGGCCTAATAACAGTCACATTTCTGTTGTCTTTGTTTGTTTAAAGAAGTGAGTAGTTAAGCTATTGATAGTTGGAAGACAGCATAGGTTTGTTGTGTAAGAACTGCTGTACATTCGGTCTAACTGTGAAATATGAAGTGATTGTGGTGAGAGGGGCCACAGATGTCCCTCTCTGAAGGCAACCTCACAAACCTATCATGAGCTCTTCCAATGTTCCACTGTAAAACTTTCTTTCTTAAAGAAAACAATATTAGGGGGCGGGATTATTTATTTCTTTTATTTTGTCATATTTTTGTAAGAAGTGAAATGGGATAATAAAACAGATTTAAATTTATTGTTTTGTGAGTCGTCTTTGTAAAAAAGAACACCAGCTAACAGAACATGATTAAGGCTAAATATAAAAAACTAGACCAGCAGTATGATGGGTTAGCTACACTCTTAAAGGAACTGTTGACCTAAAAATGAGAATGTGAGAATGAGAATTATTTACCAACCTTTGGTTTTTATGATGAAGACAGAGAAAGCAATTGAAAAATAGCTTTATACATTTCTTTGTTAGGTTAAACACAAAATAAGATATTTTGAAGCTATTTGGAAGAATGTTTGTAACCAAACAGTTTTGGGGCACCATTGACTACCATAGTAGGACAAATAGCTGTATACATTTCTTTGTTAGGTTAAACACAAAAGAAGATATTTGAAGCTATTTGGAAGAATGTTTGTAACCAAACCGTTTTGGGGCACCATTGACTACCATAGTAGGAAAAATAGCTTTATACATTTCTTTGTCATGTAAACACAAAAGAAGATATTTGAAGCTATTTGGAAGAATGTTTGTAACCAAACAGTGTTGGGGCACCATTGACTTCAATAGTAGGAAAAATAGCTTTATACATTTCTTTGTTATGTTAAACACAAAAGAAGATATTTGGAAGCTATTTGGAAGAATGTTTGTAACCAAACAGTTTTGGGGCACCATTGACTTCAATAGTAGGAAAAATAGCTTTATACATTTCTTTGTTATGTTAAACACAAAAGAAGATATTTGGAAGCTATTTGGAAGAATGTTTGTAACCAAACAGTTTTGGGGCACCATTGACTACCATAGTAGGAAAAAATAGCTTTATACATTTCTTTGTCATGTTAAACACAAAAGAAGATATTTGGAAGCTATTTGAAAGAATGTTTGTAACCAAACAGTTTTGGGGCACCATTGACTTCAATAGTAGGAAAAATAGCTTTATACATTTCTTTGTTATGTTAAATACAAAAGAAGATATTTGAAGCTATTTGGAAGAATGTTTGTAACCAAACAGTTTTGGGGCACCATTGACTTCAATAGTAGGAAAAATAGCTTTATACATTTCTTTGTCATGTAAACACAGAAGATATTTGGAAGCTATTTGGAAGAAAGTTTGTAACCAAACAGTTTTGGGTCACCATTGACTTCTATAGTAGGGCAAATGGCTTTATACATTTCTTTGTTATGTTAAACACAAAATAATATATTTTGAAGCTATCTTGAAGCTATTTGGAAGAAAGTTCTCAACAAAACAGTGTTGAGGCACCATTGACTGCTATATTACGAAATATTAATTTATAAATATATTTGTTCTGTGAAACATAAAGGATATATTTTGAAGAATGTAGGAACGCAGACAGTTCCGGGGGACATGTGACTACCATTTTGAGAGAGAGAGAGAGAGAGAGAGAGAGAGAGAGAGAGAGATGACAGTCAGTATAGTCGGTGTATAGGAAGTCCGTCAGGTTTGTGCTGTAGTGTTGTGTAGCTCTTCTGTGTATATTTTAGTCACGCATTTCTTTGTGTTTCCGCTGGTATATGTTGGGTTGTGTATTGGTGTCGGTGGTGGTGAATGCGTGAGCAGTACTGGGTTCAGCTCTATCGATTTTCGGTGTTCTTGCCTGTCTGAGCACACCTACAGGACTGGACTCGTATCATCATGGACAAAGTAAGTTTTCAACCTCATTATTTCCTCAAATTGCCATGTCACAGATATATTACAATAGTTTTAAAGAACCGAGCACTTAAACACTGTCCTAAATACTACAGGAATGAAAGACGTTTGTTGTTTTTCATCTGTCACACTGTTGAGTCAGTTAGCACGCTAGGCCGCTTCATGCTAACAGTCCTATTCACTGTGTAACACTCACATTCGTAGTGAAATAAATGTTTATATGATTGTTATATTTGTTGGTTTTGAATAACAAGTTAAAGAATGAGATCCTGTATCTTTCTCAACCGTGTTAGTGTCTGAATAATCTTAAACTCGTCACATGGTTTGTCAGTGCTAATGCGTTAGCTAGCGTTAGCAGTGCTTTGAGGCGCGAGCTCGACACTCTTTCGCACTTGTTCAGCTTCTCTCCGTTTTTAATATTTTACTGTTATATGATCAAATATCTATGAAAATTCTCTTGAATTAAACAGTTAAAGCTTAGCACAACCTCAAAACACCCAGTGGTTCACTGACAACGCCCAAATGTTGACATGCATCGCTGTACGGGGTTATATATATGTTTGGAAATAATATACAGAATGTTTTCATGTGCAAAATGTTTTGTTTATACGAATTCAGAATCTTGCATTATAATAAGAGACCATAGGGTCCCTGCTGTCATAACTGGAGAAATCTCATGCTTTCTGTTATCATATCTTGCTTTTGTTGGTGTTGTTAAATAAATGGATATGATCTATAAACAGTTATATGGTATAAATCATTATATGCATAAACATGCACATTATTTGCACAGTACAAAGCAGTAGCATTATAACTATGAACTATATAACTAAAATCTGTGGATTCATTATGTCACATTGAAGTTTGTCCTCGACGCCTAAAAATGAAAATCCACACAAGAGTGGGAAGAGAAATCTCAAGGAAAATGTGTCTTCCCCCTGTAGACATGTATCTGTCAGATGTATTATTTAAGCACTTCTGGTATATTTAACGTTCGATTCTAACCTCCTTTCTTCCTTTTAAAACCTTTTTAGGCAGATTTCCTGAAAGGACTACCTGTGTATAACAAGACTAACTTCAGCCGATTTCACGCAGACTCTGTATGTAAGGCATCGGTAAGATTTTCAGTCTTGATAGATGTAAAGTTTGAATGTTTTTCAAGCGTTAGTTTACAAAAAAAATGTGTTTTGCTGGTTCAGCGCTGGTCTAACTTACTGTTTAAGTTACACAAAGATTTGAACAAAATACGTGGTTACAGTTATATACGCAAGGAAAAAACACTAATAATAAATACATAAATAAAAACTGACACTGGAAGTGCTTCTGGACCAGTGTTTACTTCTTGCCAAGTGTATATGTATATTAGATCTCAGCAAATGATTTGTGCAGGAAAGTGAATGTCATTTACCAAAGCAAATTTTCATTTTTATGTGAACTAAGCCTTCAATGGCAAAATCCTCTTTCTAAATATTCGGTGAGCATTTTGACACTATATCTGTGAATTACATTCTCAGGTTTCATTTATATTTCCGTCTGTTACTTTTCTTTCACAGAACAGAAGGCCGTCAGTGTATCTTCCTACACGAGAGTATCCCTCAGAACAAAGTAAGTGCTTGTTGTGTATCTAGCATTTGACATGATCACAGATACATGAATATTGTGAAATTACGTTTTATACCTTTTTTACTATTGACAACAGGATCACAAATTAAAAACTAGATGTGACTGAATGTCCTGGTGAACCCTGTTAGTTTCGTTATACGCCCAACATTTAATTGACTTCTTGTCCTTCTCTTCACAGTCATAGTCACAGAGAAGACGAACATTCTCTTGCGTTACCTTCATCAACAATGGGACAAAAAGGCAAGTGTTTGTTATTTTAGCTTAATTCATTCGAGTATTAAAGTTCTTTGGAACAGTAAGTTTCTTTCTGTTACTCATGCGAAACTTAAAAGTTTGTCAGCCGTACATAAAATATAAATAAAATTAATCTTTTAAGTTTCGCAATAGTTTAGAGAAATAAATAAAAGTTTGAATAAAAATTGTGTTTGCATAATATGTTTCTGTGTACTGTGCACATTCAGTTTGTATTTATAAACACAAAAACATGTTTTTATATTATGGAAATATTTGTATGAATTTATTATACTTGTATGAATTTTTATATATATTTAAAATATATGCTGGGTTGTTTTTTTATGAATACAAAATTAATATGCACAGAACACAGACAGATATTATGTTAAGGCAAACTTTTATTCTGGATGTGATTAATCATGATTAATCGTTTGACAGCCCTTATTTTATGTCAGCCCTACCTGAAAGATTCAAGAGCAACTCATAAAGTTATGGATGATGGATTAAATGACAATATTTTGAATGGTCAATAACGATACATTTATAAAAACCAATATTAGTAAATGCATAAGATGAATTTAAATGAGTAATTTTCCCTCTGTATGGTGTTCCAGAACGCAGCTAAAAAGCGAGAGCAGGAGCAAGCAGAAGGGGAGAGTGGCAGCCCGGCACCTCCTCGCAAAATCGCCCGAACAGACAGCCAGGAGATGAACGAGGACTCTTAGAGGAACCCTCCAACCAACAGCAGACAGACTCGACAAAGCCCAGCTCTCTCAGAACATTCAAACACCGACACACCACACAGGAACTTCACCTCCGAAAGAACGAAACGAAAACAATGTGACTTACGGTGTGCTTTATTATACTGAGTGCTTCCTGATGCGGTCAGTGTCCCTCACTCAGACTGTCTGTCCGGATGGGAACACGCCGCGGGCACGACTGGCTTTCACTTTTCAGCTTTGATGGATCTGCTGAATTCTGAAGGGCGGTGGGGGGGTCGGGGAAAGCGATATATATTTAACAAGCACATAATAAGGAATGTCCAGAATGCGTGCTGTGAACTGTTGTGAGAAGATATGATTGTTAGGACACTAAGGCAATTTAAGTTTCAAAGCACCCTCATTAATTTAAGCTGAGACCCTTTGCTTTCCTCACATACACAGAAACTCAGCACACTCGTTGTCCAAAGGAAATGCTCTAAAGCCAATTTAGATGTAGGATTTTGTGTGGGTAATATGTTGGTCTTCCTAACAAGTGCAAACTTGAGCATGAATGCACTGTTAGGACTGTTTATCCATCACCTATGTCACAGGATAATGATTTTGTAAACAATAAACTAACTCTTCCCTCCGAATATACGCTTATAGTGCTGTCCACTGCCTTCCGATATTTATGAATTACTGGTTCTTATCTGAAGGAAACCTCGTGTGATGATCCTTTTGCATTTCCCAAGTTAGACATCACTTATGCCTCTGCTTTGTTATCTGAATTTGTACATTTTTGTGCTGCAGTTCAAAGATTTGAGGTTCTAATGTGTAGCGGTTCATCTCTTAACCTGCAGAGGGAGACAGTGGGCTGTGGTTGTGAGGATCAGGTACAATAAAAAGGGCCAACAATGTATCCATAGTACTTTGTGCCTATGTTTGGACTGGAGGCACAATGTTTGGAGATGTTGAGTCAGCAGTTTATTGTCTTGGGCATTTCAGGTTCTGTACTGGAAACGTTTTTTGGTGTGTTATTAAAAAGATTCAGGGTTTTGAAACTATCAAGATTAACAAAGCATGCATGCATGCGTTTGACTTTGACGAAAGTGTTGAGTGAAGGCTTTTAAAAGCTCTTGGATTTTAGTGTCCTGTAAAGGGGACTGTAAAGTGTGCTAAGTGCAGCCCATCTTAAATCTAGTCTAAATCCTGCTCCATGTGTTACAGCGTTACAACCACTATGACTGCAAATATACCTACATTTGAATTGTATTTTTGTTTGTTTACTTCCCAGGTTCCATGTCTGAGGTTTAACTATTTTTTTTATTATTTTGAGTCAAAATAAAGGTTTAAAATTGTGTCTTGTGTCATTCTCATATCAACCTTAAGATCAAGGTGTAGATTATAATAGATGAGTTCTACGTGATATTGGCTTTACTGTGTTTTGTTTTCAATGAGGCTGGTCTTTAACAGCATATGCTCAACAGGTCTAATCCGCTCTAATCTGGAGTTTTTACTGTGGCCATGTTGGCACGTAGATTTGGAATACAGAGTATGTTGAAAGCTGACAAAACTGTTTGTTATTTATTTGTTTAACATAATATAAGATCTAAAATATCATCGGTTGTTCATTTAATGTGGGACAGACTCCTGTTTAGATTAGATTATTGGATTGTTGGTAGCAGATTACCAACCTCCTTTTTTAATACGCACCAAAGAGAGGCAGATACAATCAGCTTTTTAATGCATCGGAAACAATTGTAAACAGGTAAGATGTTTTACTTTATCTGCAAAAAATACATTGTCTAACAATTTCATACCTTTAACTGGAGATAATCCAGAATGCAGAGCAAATCCCGAAGAACGGTGTTATTCTCTTTACCGTTTCTAATTTCGCAACAATTTTTTTCCAACAAATATATTTTTTTATGATGACAAGAGAAAATTAAGTATTTGCCTGTTGAAAGTAAATTATTTAGTTGAAAGTATTCAATATTTACATTTAGCAGACGCTTTTATCGAAAGTAATTTACAGGGGGGGTAAGCAATGGAAGCAATTGGGACAGCATAAGTACAATAAAAGCATAAGTGCAATCAAAAAGAAGACTGGTCTCATATAACCTAACACAGTATACGGAACCATTCATTATGTTGAAATATTCTCTTTGTTAACACCACATTAAGGGAAGGGTCACATTGTTAACAGGACAGCTTTATATCTACCTTTGTCTCACAATTAAAATCAACTCTTTAAAATAAATGTGCTACACGATACCATAGAATATTTTTTTGTCTAAATGGTTCCATAAAGAACCTTTTAACATGTGAAGAACTTTTCTGTTTCACAAAAGCATCTTTGTGGCACAACATTTTCAAATGTTAAAAAACGTATGAAAGAGATTGGCCTTCTATACGGCAAACCTTTAAAGAACCATTAGTTTTGTGTAACAGGAAAGCTCTTATATGAAGATAAGAGTAGATAGCACAGCCACAGGCAGGGATGACAAAAAGTTAAACCTTTCTAAATCCACTGCAATGTCCATGAAAAATAAAGAAAAATGCATGGCTGAGCCAGAGGAGACTGTTGATATATTATTTACAAGATGATGTTAAATACACAAAAACAGAGTGCAAACAAGGTATTTCACAACATTACATTTATGCTTATGCAAAGATAATGTGCAATGAAATGTAAATGTGGACCATAAAGTGAACAACACTAAAAAACTTGAGTGCAGTGATGCTTACTGGGCATTCTCACATTTGTTGAAATGAATTAAATGGCTTGTCTTAATACGCATCAAGCAAACTAGAAATAGAGAAAAACGTCTATCATCTTATTGTTTGTAAAGCTTGTTACAGATTTATTTATAGGAGACTAACTAGAATATCACTGAAAAGTCCTAAATCATGAATGAAGATGATATTTGTAGTCAGAATTAAGCGATGACCTCAACCCTTCGAGATCCAGAATGGGCTTTCCTATTTATCTAAATTACATGGATCAACAGCTTGACTTATTTTATCAAAAATTACTGTACACTGGTGAGCCAAAATATGTTGACATGTTTCATGTGCTGTTGGACCTTACCACACTGCCAACCTGCTGGGGCATGGACTCCACAAGACCCCTGAAGGTGTTTACTGCTACCTGGCACCAATATAGTAGATCCCTAAAGTCCTATAGGATGTACGGTGGAGTTGCATTGGATGAAATATGCTTGACCAGCACATCCCAGTGTAATGTACGTGTTATGTTCTGGGAAACATTAATGAGGATGCTGCAATACCGTTTACCTAAAGATCATTTCAGGCCACATATCCCCAATCTTGTTCTTGTCCAAATTTACCAGTCCTCAATCCAAGAATCTGTGGGATGCTCTGGACCAGCAAAGTATAGGGATGCCACCTAGCAACTTCTGACTCAAAAGAGTCTTGGTGCAAGATACCACAGGTTATAATTTAAATGACATTTGCATGAAATTGTCCTTTTTGTTTTAGGTGTTCACCATGCTGACTAGCTTTGTGGATGGATTATTCTGTTGCTTCACAGGAAAGTCGACTAATGTGGTGGTCCCTATTGAATCCTCTGAGCCCACCGATGGATTTGAAATTGTGGAGGTGAAACCAGGAAGAATTCTGAGAATTCGGCATATTATCCCAGACAGACCAGTTGTTGAAGAACCCGGGACTGGGGAAGGAGGTTCAGTGAGCTGCAAGCGTAAAATCTCAGTTTATCGAAACGGACAACTTCTGATCGAGAACGTCAACGAAGCTACTCATCCAGAATGGGTCCGATATCAAAACGGAGATAGCACTGTGGACACAGACACTACCGAAAACTATGCTCCAGCAGCGGTTCAGAACACAGAGCCCACACCAGGGTCAGCTGCAGGACAACCTCTAGATATCAAACCGGCGCCCCAGCAGGAACAGCAACCACCCCAGCGCAGACCCCGCAAACCTAAACGCTCCATTGTGATCGACTGTGAGCGGAAGATCACATGCTGTAAAGGTACTCATCCTGACGTGGCCTTGTTTTTCATACACGGGGTCGGGGGATCGCTGGATATCTGGGGAAGTCAGTTGGACTATTTCTCCCAACTTGGCTATGAGGTCATCGCCCCAGACTTGGTTGGTCACGGTTCGAGTTCAGTTCCACAGATCCCCGCTGCTTACACGTTTTACGCACTGGCTGAGGATGTGAGGATCATTTTCAAAAGATATGCCAAACGGAGGAATATTTTAGTAGGACACTCCTATGGGTGAGGAATTATCGTTGGTTCACATACAGTGCTTAAAGTGATAGTTCACCTGAAAATGAAAATTCTGTCTTCATTAATGCACCCTCGTGTCATTTCAAACCTGCATGACTTACTTTCTTCTGCAGTACACAAAAGAAGACATTTTGAAGAATGTTGGTACCCAAACAATGGCAGTGCCCGTTGACTTTCACTGGTTTTGTGTCTTATCAATAGAAGTGAATGGGTACATTGTTCGGTTACCAACATTTTTCAAAATGTCATAAGAAATGTGTTTTTCCACTAATTTTAGCATTTATTATGCAGAGTCTCATTCTGCACTTTCCTGGCTCACGAGTACCCGGAGCAGGTTCACAAGGTTGTTATGATGAACGGTGGTGGTCCAACAGCACTCGAGCCGGGTCTCTGCTCCGTCTTCAACTTGCCCACATGTGTCCTTAACTTACTGTCTCCGTGCCTCACCTGGAGCTTCCTCATGTAAGAATACCAGACCTGGTGGTGCACGAGACATATTAGTCTTATTTCTAGTCAGTATTAAAGGTCCTTTTTGTTTCTTGAAGGGCCGGGTTTGCCCATCAGGGAGCAAGAGAAAAGAAATTACTAAAAGAAAAGAATGCCTTCAACGTCTCTTCCTTCGTTCTGCGGTCCATGATGAGCGGACAGTACTGGCCTGAAGGTGATGAGGTTTATCACGCTGAACTCACAGTGCCTGTACTGCTTGTCCACGGCATGTACGACAAGTTTGTACCGGTACAAGAAGACCAACGCATGGCAGAGGTAGAATGGTTTTGTTTATGTTCAATCATTCGTAAATAAAATTGGTTGTATTTTACTATTTTAAACTGGCATTCCGATCAAAATGACTTCTTGCACATCACATCAAAAACCAAACATCACAATATATTATTTGCTTTTGACTCATCCTAAATCGCTTTCTCATAGATCCTCTTGCTGGGGTTCCTGAAGGTCATTGATGATGGAAGTCACATGGTCATGATGGAGTGTCCTGACACGGTGAATACTCTCTTACATGAATTCTTCCTGTGGCAGCCAGCAACCATTTCAAAACCCAAACAGGAGGTGGCCGCCACAAAGAACATCACCAAACCTCAAGAGGATGCACCGAGACCAAAAACCGCCCCTAAATCACCCTCTTAATCTCAACCAGACTTGATAAGGCCAACGACTTCCCCAAAGTCCAGCGGTACTGTGAGAGAGACCTCAGCAGACGGCAAATTTAAGTGCAAGAATTAACTAAAAGTTAAAATGTATTGATATGTTGCTCTTATAAGACTGCAAAGAAAAGACTCAGGGTACAGCTGAGAGAGACATTCTTATTAACAATGTTGTTGTTTTTCTCCATGAAAAACAATTATGGCCAGATTTCACAGGTAGGGCTTAAACCAGGACTCTGCCTTAATTAAATTAGGATATTAAAGTCGTTTTTATAAAAATGCTTTAGAAATAAACATTACTGGTGTGCATCGTGAGACAAAACAATGGCACATTATTTTCAGTTTAGACAGCTCACATGTTCATTTTAGTCTGGGACTAGACTTTAGCTTTGTCTGTGAAACCGGGTGTAAAAGTCATAAATACATACTCAGATACTGTCCATATTCTCATGTGTGTTTATACATTATTTTCAATTTTATAATATTACAAGCGCATAGCTGCTACACTGTTTTGTAAAAATCTTGTTCATTTTTATTTAGCTAAACTCTGTGGTATTGAATTGTAAATTATTGCTCTAATTTGTATTAACTAAGATCCATTCAGTTATTCAGATGTGGTAAAGAGTGAAACATTTCAGTTCCTTAAAAATGAAAAGCAGATTTGTTTCCTGCTCCAGAAACAATGCTTTAAAGGGTGACTCTGAAATAAAAGCTCCATTTAACTTTGCGTCACATTCTTTTCACACAGCCCATATGACTTCTTGAAGATAATAAAACAGTTCAAAATTCTCCCCTGCAGGCAAACTCTAAAACATTCAAAATGTTGATATTTTAGTTTCAGTGCCTCATCTCAGAAGCACATTCTGTGCTATAAAGTCATCCTGCATAATTGTTTAGGAAAACTGCTTGCATTACTACACAATACATAACACCACACCAACCAGACTTTACCAAACACTTTTAAACTTACACTGTTGACTTGAGTCATATTAATAAAACTTTAAAACAATCAAGAATGCACCGTCTCCTTTACAAATGTTTAAAAAATAAAGATGCTTCACAATGACATAGAAGAAACTTTTCGTCATAGTAGTTCAAGAAAGAACCTTTAACCTTTCGTTTTCACAAAAGGTTCTTTAAGGTGAAAAAAGGTTATTCAGATTGTAAAAGATAAGAGATAGTTCTTTAAAGAGCCCAAGAACTGAATGGTTCTTTGTTTAACAAAAAAGTTTTTTCTATGGGATCGATGTGAAGAACCTTTTAAGCACCTTTATTTTAAAAAGTGAAACCCAAAAATGAAAATTATTTTAAGTACCATGAAAATGTTTCAACTTGTCCTCATACACACCATTCAAAACCTTTTATGCACAACACAAAACATTCTCAAAAATCGTCTGTAACAAATGGATACATGGACACAAAACCACTGAAACATTCCTCAAAACATCTTTTAAATCAAACAGCTTTTGAAAGACATGAAGTTAGAAAAGTGAGTTTCCTTTCAGATAGCTCACTGCACTCATAGTGAACATCAAATAACTAATATTTTTTGTATTTAGTATTTACATAAAATTAAAAATAGCACACCAAACCTTAATTTAAAATGTGCAACTTGCGTTTTATTGTCTTGTGTTATCCAACATAACCATTTTCAATAAATAAATAATTAACCTTCCAGCAAAGAAAGATGAACACAAAAAAGAGGCAGACAAGATCGAAGAAGCTTTGGAGGCTTTTATTTACACATTCAATTTCTCTTTACTTCAGAGGAATGAAGCGGGAAGAGTGAGTGGCTCCAATACCAGGACGACCGTGCTTAACAGGCTTGTATGTGATGGAGAATTCTCCAAGGTAATGACCGATCATCTCAGGCTGAAGACAGACACCAAACAAATGAATAATTATAAAACTGTTCTAATCCATGTGAATCTACACAGTGTTTTATGAGATCAGGGTGCCAATTGCTCACCTTGATTTCAACCTGGTTGAAGGTCTTGCCGTTGTACACGCCGACCATAGAGCCAACCATCTCCGGCAGGATGACCATGTCTCTCAGGTGAGTTTTCACAACCTCAGGTTTCTCCATGGGTGGTGCCTCCTTCTTGGCCTTGCGGAGCCGTTTCAGAAAGGACTGATGCTTTCTCCTGAGGCCACGGTTCAGCCTTCTCCTCTGCCGGGCACAGTACAGCTGCATCAGCTGCTCGCTAAAGAAAAAACAGCAGATTCATCAGCATGCTCAATGATCTCTTGCTCAACACCCAACGCTTCCATCAAAACCGATGCTTTCAAACGCTGTCAGATATTGATCAATACATGGTTTAATACATTTTTTGCTGATAGATCAACACTTCTCATGCTTGAGACTAGAATGCATTGACCACACAATTTGCGACAGTGTTGCGTTTTCATTAATTAAAGGATTCTACACAAGATAAGAGTTTTTCTCCGTTCACTGGTTTTGCGAAGCATTCAACATACAGCAAAAGTTGACAAATAGGCTCTTTTTCAACTTTTTCTGCAGACTACGCAGATCCAAGTCTCATTCGCAGAGCTTTACTTGCAGTTTTGCTCTATATAGACACTTTTGTACTCCATGTGAATACTGGAACCCATGGGACTTCCTAGAGGAACAACTGGGAGTTGAGAATAAAGTATGTTTTCACCAGAACTCAATTAGATGCAACATAACAACTAGATTAATGCGTCATATTTCAGGTCTTACTGTGAATCACCATCCCGGTACATTCAAAGGAAAATGGCAACATGGCAGTGACAGATTTTTCATGAGATCTCTCTTGGATCAGCGATTACGAGACATTCGTGACACTCACTAGGACATGTCCAGCAGTTGGTCCAGGTCCACACCTCTGTAGGTGAATTTCCTGAAGGTGCGCTTCTTCTTCTGTTCAACATCCGCCTGTGACAATCACAAACAGGAGTTTATTCACGGGCCTCTGGAGCGCCGTTAGTGCTAGTCAGCTATCTGACAAACTCGTTTCAACACAACATCATTTCAAATAAATGTCTACACGTTATTATTATAAAGTCTATGACATATCAAGCTCGTAAGAAAATGATTATAAACATGGTCGTGAGAATCAAATGCGCTCTTCTACCTAGCAGCACTGAGGCTATGATTCATAGAGGATAATATCGAAAACAACCATCTCTCAGGAAAAATAATGGCCGGAAAATGTGCACCAACAATTATCCTCGTTAGGTTCACAACAAACACTCTGATATGCGTGATATATAATGTAGATTAATGTGGATTGTTGTATTTGAGTAAATCGCAAACAAGATGTCAACCTACCATCTTGAGAGTGTCCCGGAAAAGGAAGACGCGGCGGTAGGCGCTGTAATATCGCGAGATTTCAGTCATTCGATGACGTCGGGTTTGGCAAGTCGCCCTCTAGCGGCTAGGGGATAAATGTGACACATACATTTAAATTATAATAGATTTTATGCGATTTTCATATTATAGATTGAAATAATGTTTCAAATTAAATATATGAAAAATAACAATCAAATTAATAAATAGGATAAAGCTAAAGCAATTACCGCAGTGCATAAGTTCCTAAGATATAATATACATATAAAACAATGATATTGTGGGACATCCCTCACCTAAAGTATTTTAGTCTGGAAATCTTTTTTAATTAAAAATCATTGAAGCTTCATGACATTTTAATTCAGAGACTAGTTAGGTGAATTCCCTTATTCATCCATATATATTATAACCTGAAATCTGAAAAAGAACAGTGGTGGAAATTGCAGATTCTCTGGAGGAATCCAGCGGGACATTTTTTCATATTTTTAACCCACAGCTGATGCAGAAAATGCCACCAGGCATTTTAGATGCGGTTGGGAATCTCATTAAGACATTTTTTTCCTCACATACACAATGTGTGTGAGAGAAAAACATTTATTTCATTATATCATTTAAAATTATTATTCTCTAATGAATTAAGGTCAGATTTTAGTGATAAAAAAAAATCCAAAACCTCAATGATACAGATTTATTTGTTCTGCTATCTTTGATTATATTTACCTACGTTATGAATCAGTTTGCTCAACTATATAAGATGAGCATTTTATAGATTAAAGTTGCAAGTTCTTTAAGGTGGGAACTCTTTTCCCCATTGAAATTCACTCCCTGGATATGAGAGATAATAAATCAAATATATTTGATGAAAACTGATGAAAGACTGTACCACATTGCGGATACTTTATTCAATGTTGTTCATTTGTTAATATTGTCCTTGAAAGTATACACACGAATAAAAGTGTGCTCATCTGTTTATTTGAAATGGCTGCAATGGCAGCAACTGTTCAAATGTAGTAATCCTTGAAAACACAATCCACAACCTTTTGTTTCTTTTAAATCATTTATTTCAAATAAACTCTCATTTTTTTCAAGTTATTTTTTTTGCATAAGTGCAAAGTGCACCAACAGCCACCTGAGGGAAGTCTACATCCATAAATAAAAAAAACCAAAACAAGAAAAGCGCACATATATTAGTACAAAATTCTTTAAAAAATTGCACAGTTTAGGTGTATAATACACATTTGTCAACTATTTCCAAACATAAATAAAATGATAAAAGGCTCATAGAGTAAATAAAAGTCACAAATTGAAAATAAAAACATTTTCCCACTAATAGAATTAAAGCTGAATAATTGGGAGACCCTGTCAGTGATGTCTGGTGCCTCTGTTCTGTGCTGATGTTTGACCAGACAATAAAAATCTATTGCTAAATACATCATTATTTCAGTCCTACTACAAAATATAGAAGAGTACTGTGTTCTCCTGTTATCGGAGTAGAGCCACAGTCACACACACAATAAAACTTTTTTTAATTGCAATGTTCAAAAAGACAATCCCAAAATCCAGTCCAATTTGTGATGGAAACGTCTGAATCCCTGACGATGTGTATTGCATTGGGGGGGGGGGGGTTTAGAGCAGCTTAGCGTCGATAGGGGTGGAAGCCCTGTACATTGTGGTTCTGTCCTCGTCCAAAGCTGCCAGCTGCCGGTTGGGCTCCCGACGAGGGTGCGGTGGGGGCTGCGGCGTATGAGGCAGTTTGCTGGCTGGGATCTGCAAAGCTATGACCAAAAGCACTCAGGTCCTGCCCATAACCTGTCTCAACAGACATGAAAAAAGCATTTTTAACCTCTGGCAAGGGTAATAAAAGTATTAATGTGTTTAGTTTAAGACTAGGCTTTCTGGGCACCACACATAACCCCGCAGAATTTTGGTTTCAAATTTGGTTTATGCCATACCCGAAAATCTAAATTTGCTTCATTAAATCACCCTCATGTCATTCCAAACCTGCATGACTTTCTTCTGCAGAACACAAAAGAAGATATTTTGAAGAATGTCGGTATTGGTAACCAAACAACACTGACCCCCACTGACTTCCATTGTATAAAACCGCTGATACATTTCTCGAAATATCTTCTTTTGTGTTCCACAGGCTCACATACAGGTTTTGACTGACATAAAGGTGAGCAGAAGTTTTATTTTCGGGCAAACTATCCCTTTTTACATTTCCAGACCATGGCCACATGCACACTGCACAATACAGTTGTCACTCCTTTCCTGAGCGCTTAATCCCTTTTTACCCACAGAATTTGGTTATTTATTTATAAACAGCCAAACTCCCTAATGAAATTCTCTAATGACAACCAGACGTTCCTTAAAATGTTGAAAGTAAGAACAACCTGTTCATGTTGCTGAAACTTTCTCCACCACAGAACAGCCCTGTTGCCTCGGGACCACCCACCCATTACAGACCAGAGAAAACATGCTGTTTAAAAAGTCACAAAAAAGGACAAACAAATCATGCTGCTAATACTACTTATGATTTCCAAGATGCACTAATAAACAGAATTTACATTATTATTCATTTCAAGATGCGAATATTACAAGTACTTAACAAACAGACACACCAAACAGCTTGCTCCAGGCATTCGTGTTTCTAGTTAACATTCACAAAGTCAGAAAGTGAGAGTGACTGCTGTATTTCATACACACACAGAACGGTAATTGAAGGGATTCACTCACAAATTGAATGTGGTTCCCACTTCCAAAACTTTGCAGTGTGTATGTGGCCAAAGTATCTGAATCTACAAACAAAAAGAGACTCTTTAAAAAAGAACCAAATCATGAAAAAATGATGACAGACAGATAATGTAACAGATAATGAAACTAGGGCTGTCAAACGATTAATCGCATCCAGAATAAAAGTTTGTGTTTACATAATTTTGTATAATAAACACATACACATACATGCATATATTTAATCAAAGTTATTAAAATAAATTAATAAACATTTATATATAATTGAAATGATGGGTAAATATAAATAAATACATCTTCTAAACATGTATATGTTTATAAATATAAGATGAATATGCACAGTACACAGAAAAATATTATGTAAACGCAAACTTTTATTCTAGATGCGATTCAAGACGATTAATGGTTTTACAGCCGTAAAATGAAACATTCAAAGCATTCTGGATCAAGTAAAAAAAACAGATATGCAGAAAAAAATAAAGCAGAAATACAATCTTAAGGAAAAAGTTCATTTAAAAAGACAGTTGAAGGTTACGCTACATGAGCACAAATGAACAGAATGGATCAAGTGAAACAAACAGACAGTACTGAAGTCAAACTTCCACCAGATCTGCCGAGATTTATTCAGGTGTGATCTCACACACCGCACGAGGGGGATCAAATCTACAGAAAACCCAGAAAAGCCGAGACAAAATTAGATCATCCTTCTGCCAGCAAAGCAATGCGGTGACCAAGTCATAAAACGTAAAACCATCAGTTTTGTTCATATAGTAAACTACAGCTACAAAACATCAGGTTTCAAATCCAAGATCATAGATCGCCGCGTAGCTGTATTTTAGTATATCAGGTGTAAAACTGATGAGATATGCATCAAACATATGCATACGACACATGCATATTGCACATGGACTTGACTTTTGGATGCATGACAGAAACAGAACTGAGATGCCTCATGTGTCGACGGGATCTTGACGTTAACTCTATTGGGTTGAGTGGTGATAAAATGCAGTTGCTCACCTACCTGCGCTATATCCCTGCTCTTCCTGTACATAAGTGTGAGAAGGACGCGTTGGTCCGTAGGCAGAGGGGTCCTGAGGATAGTTACCCAAGCCTAGCGGGGAGATGAGGAGACCAGGTTGACTCGACCCAGAGAGAGTCTGACTTAACTACTATCTTACAGCTCCTACCCAGGTGAACGCTGCCCTCTCTCTTGCTCTCAGAGCTCATGAGCAGAACAGGTGGATGGATCGGCCCTGAGCTGCTAATGCTGCTGCTGAATGAGTGCGTTTAGCAGGCTGTTTGGCGGTATCGGTGCTGATGGATGGAAGCGAAGCGGTGGTGGGACAAACAGCGGCTGATGAGACTGCTTCATAAGACCGCCCACCCGTACAGCGCACAACCCACACGGACTGCTCAACTTATTCTGGAAAATTCCACGCCCACACACACTGTCTGTCCTGAACAACTGTAAGGCAGTTTATAAAATATAGAGACTGGTTTACATTTAATTTAACCCCAGATACATAAATTAAGCTTGTCTGACGTCTTAAAAAAAGGAAATCCTTTGTGTTTGTTACTTGTTAATGATAATGTGCGTTTTGTTCATTGAACATGGCTTGGTCTGATATGGTTTAGAATAACTTTTAGATTTTTCAAGAATATATTTCCCTCGACACTAATGAAATATGTGAATGTACACAGGCACAAATGAGATCTCAGAACACTACTATTGTGTTTTTGTTAGCAATGTTCGATGTCTAGTGAACCCACATAAATACCCCCTCAAAAAACGACTTCCTTCACTCTGTTAAATTACATTTTTTTACGATATATGTAAAACTTCTTTCTCTTTAATGAATGTAAATGTTTGGGGTTGAAAAAAAACAATACTTTTTTAAACCTAAGTTTGTGAATGGCCATGTGCTTGCAACAACCAACCCAAATAAATAATACAAATAATTCATTCTTTGGTGGAGGTTTTAACTGAGAGGCTCAGGTTAAAGGTGACGTGAAACAGAAGATGGTGCTTTTATCATATTGTGATGCATATCCGAGTGTAGAAAAAAAATGTAGGGCAGGGCTTGATTTCATTATTTAGGAACTGATTTGATTGTTGGAAGTCTGGCCATTACACAATTAATATAGTCCCGCCCTGGCATCCAGACATATGTCATCCACGAAAAAAAAAAATAATGACCGCATGGATGAATCATTTATAACACTGTGACATTTCATAAATAGTTTATGCTAAATTAAAGGTATAGTTCAGCTGATAATGAATTTTTTGTCATCATTAACTCACCCTATTGTCATTTCAAACATGTATGAACCTTTCTTCCACAGAACACACAAGAAGATATTTTAAAGAATGTTGGTAACTGAACAGTGCTGGTACCCATTCACTTCTACAGTATACACACAAAACCAATGAAAGTGAATGGGTGCCGGTTAACAAAATTCTTCTAAATATCTTCTTTTGTGGTGTGCATGACAAAGAAAGCCATACAGGTTTGAAATGATGGGAGAATTTTCATCTTTGGGTGAACTTTCCCTTTAAATGGGAAGTTATTCTCAATTTATCAGACTATATCACCAAGCCACATTCAAAGAACAAGATTGTAAACTGATATCATTGTGTGGCTGGTATAAATATTACAGTTACTATGTCCTACATCTTGTCAGCCTCCTGGTTCTTGTTGTTCCTGCGGACCCTTAAACGACTCAATCTATTTCTGTAGAGACATTTCCTATAGACTAATGGATGCTCTACATTTCGTCTGCACTGTGTCGGCACCTGCAGTCAAAGACATTCGCCATATATCTTATATATCTCTGAAGTCAGTTTACCTATGAAAAATTCTCACATGCAGTGTGATTCTACACATTCCCATCTGCCCCTGCCCCATACTGAAACCTCATTTTAACACCTAATATCGATGGTATGAAAACCCTTTAAAGTGCACTTGTGTTAGTCAGAAGCGTTGTCTGGTAAAGCAGCATTGCAAGTACAGGATGATCTAATTCACACACACGCTGAACAAACCTCCACAGACCGAGTGACCAAATCTAGACGTCTTGAAGTTTAATCGAGTGAGGGTCTGTGTGGAGGCGTGTGTATGTGATGTCATCATGGCCGTTCAGCCGTGCGAACACAAAGCAGAACCCCTGTGATGGATGACAGCACATCTGCAGTGATTTGGTGCTGCGTTTCAGTGACATCTTACCATATTGGCTGTAGGAGAATTCCGGCTGTGCTGGGGCGGCTTTGCTCAGGTCCTGAGAGGGAGTCGTTGCCGGAGCATAAGTCAGGGGTCCTGCCCCTGGTGTGGCGGGAGGGGGTGGCATTCCTTGTGCTATGAACTGGTCACCTTGCGGGGTGCCAAAACTATATCCTGTGTATATACAAATATAAAACATATAATAAACCATTACAATATAGTTTCAGTTTGGATGTAGGACACTGATTCATTGTTACTGTTGCAGGTCTATAGGTCTTTGTTTTTTGGTCATTAAAGGAAGAGTTCACCCAAAGAAATTCTGTCATCATTTCCTCACCCTGGTGTCATTTCAAACCTGTGAGATTGTATTTCTTCTGCAGAACACAAAAGAAGATATTTTGAAGAATCATTTTGAAGAATCATTTGTTTGGTAACCAAACAACATTGACCCCCAATGACTTCCATTATATGGACACAAAACGACTAAGACATTTCTGAAAATATCTTCTTTAGTGTTTTGCACAAGAAAGAGTCATACACCGTTTCAACTTATTTCTAAAACAATGAAGTAGGAAATGTTTCACATACCAAATTGAGGTTGTGTGCTAAAGCCCTGTTGGGGGTATCCCTGAGGTGCCCCGAATCCCCCCGTAGGTGTTGCTGCGACTATAAATGTATTAAAGGGAGAGGGAGGCTGTGCAGATGCCACTCGCCCGGCAGGTAAAGTTGGTCCATACCCAGCTAAGACACAGATGGGGTTTCACATGTTTTTGAGTCAAAATTTAGCAGTGAGATAAGGCCAAGTCACACCAAGTTAAGACATGTACAAGACATTTGTGGATGGTTTTTCATACCACAAATATTTTTGCTCAAAAAAAACATTTGGACGATTGAATTAACTGTTGATTAAAAAACTTTGATAAAAAAAATATTAATAAATAACGATTAGTAAAAGACCTACAGTCTAAGAATGTTAGTTTTTTGGTTGGTTCAAGTTAAATAATAAGTTACCTAGTGGCCTTTTAATTTTCTGTTAATTCAACCTTTCTGTTAACGCAATGAATTTGAAGCAAACTAATATTTTTAAAGTAGAATTACCCTTTAAGGCAACCAAGTAACTTATTTTTTTCAAGTTGAACCAACAGTTTGTTTTACAGTGTATGGATCATATGATTCTCTTTGACTTAAGAGTGAAATAATCATTTCATTTTAAATATTATATATGTTTGCATTCCATGCAAAAGATCGGGTTAGAATTGGTGCAAATAGGCCTTCAAATATAACTACAAAATACCAGTAGAGTAAAATATAATTCAAATATCATGTCTAAAGCAAACTATAATACAAAAAAAAACATACCAAGTGGCTGACCTGTAGACACCCAAACACCTGAAAGAAAAAACACCTTTAAACTCACAACCACCAGACTGTGAAACTACATAAGAACTTATATTTGCATCCGTATTGTGCGCCAAACAAAAGACAAGCCAGTCTCCATTCAATTAAAGTCTCCAGCATTTCTGTATTCATGCCAGGTGCAACAGTCTTATTTTGGTCAAGCTCCGCATGAAAACATCGCCCCCCGTGCAATTTACAAACCCAGTGTGGTTTGAGCCAGATGGTGCGACGGTGCAGCCAGACCTAAAGCCGAGCGTGACCGACACCAGTTGGCTCTGGGTGTCATTTTTCAGGTTGTGCTCCCGCTGCGTTTTGGCCCGTGGTGTCACTCACCCTGAGGCCCATAGCTCTGCTGCCAGCTCGGAGCAGGTTGGGCTGCCCAGCCATTGGCTGTGCTCAAGATGGCTCGGGGCCCCCACTGATTGGCGCCCAGCTGACCAGGGGCGGGAGCTTTGCTGTCCCGAGGCTCCGCCTTCTTGACTTCAACCTGCACATAGGACGAGAGGTCGTAACTAGCGAGAGGAGAATGAAAACATTGCCTTCTTTCCCCACACTCACCAATCAGAAACTTTAGCCCTCGCCTCAAAACAGATAGTCTTACTTAGGCCAAATACAAGACTGAAGTCCAGATAGATTTCTTCTTTTTTAACCAATGTTTCTGAGGTACTTGCGTATGAAAAGTGGCAATTAGGTTAAGAAAATGCCTTCAATGGGGCAAAATCATTTTTAGATTCATTATATCAGTATATTTTTATTATTCAAAAAGATATTTTACATTACCACAGATGTACCTGAGAAACACTGTCCCTATGTATATATCTTATATCTCAGCTCTTTTACGTAGTTATAGACTGCTGATAGTAAAGAAGACTTACCTTCCCCTGGCTAATGCTTAAGAATCTCAGTTTAGATCCGACAATAGAAATAAAAGGGTCAATGATGTTTAAATGTATGATAATCTAACTGTATCAAATCATTAACATGCAAATATTAAAATGGAGATCAAATACAAATGAATCTTCATACTGTGTCATATATGAACTTTTGTCGAGAAAAACTGTCTAATCCTCCAAAACGCAAACAATGTAATAGCAAAATTATTAAAGTTTTCAGTGCTATAGTTTTATTGATATTTTAAATGAGCTTTTATTTTTTACATTATTTCTTTTTATGTAAATTTAGTGTAATATATAGCAATTTTATTACATGTTTTCCTCACTTTACTATTTATTTGTTCATTTCTATTTTGCTTTTTATTTTAGTTAAAAAAATTCAGGTTTTAATTTTAGTGCCTCACTTTAAACTTTTCTTTAAAATATTGTTCTTCTCTGTAAATATGGTGTTATTACTAGAAATGCACCGATATATCGGCCAATAATCGGCATCGGTCGATAAATCCTGTAAATCCTAAGAGGACTGGAAATGCAACGAATTTGTGCTCTTGTAAATAGAAAATGATCAGAAACATCACCAGTTTGATGTTCAATATTAATAGTCATTAAATCAATTTATAGCATTCAGAAAGTTAAGAAATATGAAAAATCAGATATCAGTGCATCTCTAGTTTTAAATAATTTGTTGTTGATATACAGAATGTTTGTTATGCACAGAATGAGGTGTGTTCAAAATTTTCAAATAATACTTATCCTTATATTTTATTTGTTTTCAAACATTTAAATAATTTTAGTAAACTATAATTATCTTGCTAATAGCACACCTCTCCTCAACATGCCCCACGATTTGATGCATCGGTCATGTCTGTACCATGTTGAGTTAAGTTTTTAATCTTAATACTTTATTATTCATCAAAACGAATTATCTCATTATCCAATTAGTCCAATGACATTCTACATCAACCTAGAAAAACATTTTAACACACATCGGGTAGTTTTACTCCGGTTAAAATAGAGATCCAGAAATAGAGGCGAGACTCTAAAGGGGGTGAGTTATTGAGGTCACCTTGCATCAAGACTGAGGGACGATATTTTTCCGTCGGAAATGAGTATAAATGTAACGACTCCCTTTCCGTATCTCTCCTCCTCTCACAGTCGACCTAATTAGGTATCAGTTTGAGCGAGTGGTCTGCGAGCCCCGATCCGGCAACGCGGCTCCCGCGGGCATTACCGTTCAGAGTGATGGGACGCCTCCCACGGCAGAGCTGGGATTTGGTCCACAGTTTGATATGCTCCAGTTTCTAATTTTATAACGTATAGCCCCGCCCCCTCTAGTCCCTCTGCAATAATGTCATGTGAAGAACAATAGCGCAGGTAGCGATAGCACCTGATTTCTTCAAGAACGCCAACCCAAGTCCCAATGTAGGGCAGAAACTGCGGAGGTGTTCTGAAAACTTGTTGGAAGTGTTTTTTGTTTTCACTTTAAATGAACAGTCATGACAGCACGAGAAAACGCCCCGGGAGACCAGGCGCAGTCGCTTTGCATTCTGGGACTAAGCAAAAAAGCGTTTGACGTATTGTCATGCTGCATTACTTAAATGGTCTATAAGTCAAAACGCGTGTGAAGTGTGATCTTGCGTTTTCAGAATGCAGGTCAACCTCGTACGAGTCATGTTGCGACTGATATTATTACAGAGTCTATCTGGTGAGGTGAGATAACACGCCTTGTTTGGTCTCGCACTATCCCGCCAAACAGACTTACAAACTTGACGCAGGTATCAGACAATAATCTCACACTGCAGAGACGTTTACCACCCACCCGAAGACCCGTTGGAGTCTAACCGACACAGTATGGAGACTCTTACACTGGGGTCACTTTATTGAGATTTCTGTTTGCCTTCTGGGATAACATTGAACTCAAATAGTGACCTGACAGAAATGAATAACCCGATTACAAGAAAAAAGAAAAAAAAAGGAATGTGACCGGTTCTTTGGGTGCTGATATGATCTTGTATTGCAATCCTTTATAATCCAACAATAAAACAAAATCATACTGTTTTTTAATTGAATTTAAGTATTTCATTTTATTTATACGCCATTACTGCACCCAGAGAAACGGTACAAATGAACCAAGCCTTGGGCGACAAAGCCATCAGTCTATAGTCTGACAAAATAACTCAATTTATCTTCCAGAATTTACAATAGAACATAACGCAACAACTTGTAAACGTGCCCCACATTGACAGAGAAATCTTTCCCCGGCTCCCTCATGCATGTTGAATGTCATTGAATAAATAACACCACGTTTACTCTAACGTTCAGTCGCCCAAGCTTTGGTTTCTGTTTTAGGGGGAAATAAAACTACAACTACACACTTTTTTGCCCATGATGTCGTGAAAATGCATGTTGACAGCCTGGTCCACTGATTGCTCGGCCTCGAAAGTAATAAATCCAAAACCTAGCCAACGACCAAAAGTCAATAGAGCAGTAGGGTGTTGGGACAGAACAGCTAGAAGAACAAAAGAGGGGTGGGGTGGGGGGTTCCTGAGGTTCGGATGACATCATGGCCGGTGCGACCAGGAAAGGGACGAAAGTCAGATCTCGTAGGCTTTGACCTTGAACGTATTTAATCATTAACAGCCGTAGTAGGCATTCGACAACTCAGGGCGTCAGGGCGGATTGTGTAACCTCAAACCTGACCAGTTTATGGTTCATTGTTATTCGCCAAATTAAATTTTGTCTTCATCTATCTAATTCATCCGAACCTCACTTTATTTACCACCCCAATCTTACACAACAATGCGAACAGCAACCACAATTATCAATGCAAAACAATGATCTTTACAACTACAGGTCTTTAACTGTATTTCTCAAAGTCTCCCAAAATGATGCACTGTTTTGGGGAAACCAAGAGAACGGAGTAACCTTGTAAGCACCACGAGGATATAAGGAAATCTGTGAAACATTTCATTCAGCCCGGTTTCTCGTGTGGTGTAACTCCAGTTAATGACTCTGTGACGGAGAATCAGAAAGCGACAGCGCGCACCCACATATGCAAGGGTCGTGGAGGAGGACTATTAAAGCGCCACTCAAGTGGGTTGTTGAAGCGGAGCTGGTTTCCAAGGTCACTCTTGCGATAAGACGCAGCGGCGGCCGAGTTTAGCTGCACCAGAACCACCAGTATGAACTAGTTTCTGTCTGATCAGATAACTGTGGCAGAACTGGGCCGCGAGAACCTCCACTTTGGGATCTAACCTGATTCCAATCGCGCGTCCTTTGAGAACGAAGGGATCTGAGAATTTGTAACTATCTGGAGCAGGAGCATCTGTCTACAAGAGAACTAAATATACCCAACCTGCCCTTCATCATCAGGCCTGGTTTCATTAAAGAAAGTTGCCGGTTATGGAGGCTTTTAAGGGTCAATTTGATGTCCTACATGCGCAAAGCCATTTAGAGCTGGTTTTCGACAGCAAGAACACATCTATAGCTTGTCTGTTTTTCAACTGTAGCCATCCACATTGAAAACGTACATTATCAAGGCTGCAAGATATATCAAAATTATAATTTTTTGCAAATGTGGATATTGCAATGGCTTAGAGTAATTCAATACTCTAAGTTAATACTACAAATGTTATTCAAAGTAGATTTTTGGTCTAGACGGATAAATTATTTAAAAAATTTCCATTAATTTCCATAAATTTTACAAACTTTAAGCATTAACGTTTCGAGTATAGCTTATTTTCAGTTTCAGTTTTTCAGTTTATTGCATAATTATATAAGAAAAATATAAGAATACAGAATAATTTTACAACTATTAATTTTAAAAACCTTAACGTGATAATTACAAATTTTTTATAATTTAAATGAGTTTTACAAACTCTAAACTTTATCTTATTTTTCTGTTATTGCAAATAATTACAACAAAGTAAAGTTATTTTATAATAATTAACTCTAAGCTTTATCGTATTGCATTACAATTAGAAAGGAAAATAATCAAATTAATCCTACAAACTTTAAGCATTACCGAATCGCACAATAATAAAAATATATAACTTTAAGTTAATAAAAAAAAGGATAATCGTATCGCATATGCAAATTACTGCACATCACATTTTTCTGCAATATCGAGCACCTCTATACACATCTATGCTACTATAAAAAATCTACAGCTATGTTTTCCCTAACCAAACATCAAGAAGTATTATACTCTTAAATTAAATAGATTTTTGTATTAATTGAATACTGTGAACTAATTCGTAAACTGACAAAAAAAACCTTTAGGAACGGTAAAATCCAAACATTGGGATCAGGCACACTACACAAGCCGAACCACTAAACGCAGTAAATGAGAGAACAGAACTGTGAGAGGTCATGACCACAGATTGAAGCATTAACTGCGGTTACACCAGAGAAACAGGCATGTGTGTTTCACACCAGGCCTTAATCTGTGTGGTGCCACTATCTGTACTGTATCCTACAGGAAAGAACAGACATATCTCAGGAAAAATGTTAATGCATTCAAACACTTGACACGGAAAACAGGGACGTTAGAAGAAAGATAGAAAGGTCTTACTTAATATTCTACATTAAACGTTCATTTTGTAGATCAATCAAATGCAAAACTTTCATTATAAAAGAAACTTATGAATGCCTAAAGGTTAATAAATTAATTTCAGTGATTTAAAAGGTAAAGGTTCACATGGCAAACTATTCCACAGATCCACAAAAAGAGTGAAATGAAAAGCACACTCATTTGAATAGTAAAAGCAGGGTGAACAGCTGTGTACACAGACAGCACCATTCTGGAAGACCTTGGTCAGGATAGATGTTTCGTTCAATCGTTTCAAATGCTTATTGTTTTAGGAGGGCTGTAATTTTGAGAACCCCTCTGAGAACCCGTTCATTGGCAGGATATGACAATATAACCCAATGACAACCTTGTTTTCAAACACGCATAACGCATTAAATGGCATGTAACCTGACTAAGGTCAATGAAGGTCATGCTTTGCGCAAATGTATTGTATAGAAAATGATTTGAAAAGAAAATGCCATTTCTTTTAAATCCTTCAGTAATATCGATGAGCTTTAGACAGCTGCACTGGATCATGGCTACAGTCAGTTTTCAGTGAATGCTGACTGGATGCCATCTGAAAAGTGGCAGACATGCTGCGTAACGCTGCACCGAAGCTTCAAGTCACCAGCAGATGCGCAAGAAGCTGAGTCGAGCTGCGTGTTTCGATGCAAATGTCTGCGAGTCGTGGATGCTGCTAATTTGCCTTGCCACCATGGGAGTGTCGAGACGCCAAAGCCAGCATCACAAGTACACATGAAATAGACGCATGTTCTCTTCTCTTTGGGTTGGAATAGTTTGTCATGCGCGTGACTTGAGAGGGACTGAATGGGAGCAAATCTAAATATGTGGTTTACCTCGAGGCCTTTGTTTCTCAGCGTCATAGATCATGACCACCTCTGTGACCTTCAAAAGGAAGAACAGGACACGTGAAGGGCAAAACAGATGAAATTTTATATTTATAACATGTTGTATATCGTGGGGTTCAAAAATTGGACAGCAAAATTAAAATGTGTAATTAAAATCCAATTGAACTTAAAGACATTTTAAGCACAAATTGCCATATTTTTTGGATGTTAATGAACAAAAATCAAATGAGGGTTTTCCTTTAATTATAAAATAAAAAATTAGCAAATCCATTTTGCACAAATTTGAACGCAATCTTGAAGGCATGCCACTATAAAAGCAAATGGTAAAAATAGGAGATTTTTAGATTCTATTTTTACACTCAAGTTGTTATGCTTATAATACAAAACATCAAAAGTATTTTCACTAGACTTTTCTCTCAGACGTTTGAACTATTGATGCTCATTCTGTTCATCCTCTGACATCCTACACAACATTTTATGTAATTTGATTTGGCTTTACAGGACCCAAAATGGTCCGATTAAAGACAAACAATACATTTCCGCATTTGTGTCCACCTCACCACTCCAAATCTGTTGAAATAATCCCTGAGTTCAGCTTCTCCGCAATTATGAGGAATTCCTCCCACAAATATTTTCTTAGATTTATTGCTCTCGCTTTTGCCTCCTTTCTAAAACACACAAAACAGAGCACATTTTAACAAGGGTTAGACAAAGATTAATTTTTTTACTAATAATTAATTTCTACCACACAACACCAGTGCAATTTTATTCTGCAGCATTAAGACCTCGCTCAGTCATTCACAAAGGTCGACACAACACCCATCCCTTAGTTGTTTGTTGAATATTAAACTCAGTTTAACACATTGAACCAAGTTTCCTAAGAATTCACAAATTTTGCCAGACATTTAAAAAACAAACGGCATGTGGTTTCACATTCTTAATTTCTTACCCAGCCATCTCTTGCCCGAGTCTTTTCGGGCTGCATGCCTCTAGGTGTACATGGCTTTGGGTCAATCTGCACAAATAAAGAGAAAAGCATGTAACTTGTGTCAGAAACTAAAACCGCAAGCAAATATGATACGTTTTAATTATGTGAAGACAACCGCTTCTTACATTTCTACCATCCAGGTTATGAGGTTTAGTGTCCAGGACGGTCCTTACGCAGTTGGGGTCTTTAAACTTCACAAAGCCGAAGCCCCTGGACTGATTTGTGCTTTTGTCTTTCATTATCACACAATCCACAACCTCTCCGTATTGAGAAAAGTAGTTTCGTAAAGTCTCTAACAAAATTAAAAAAAACATATATTATTCTACAGAGCCTCAAAAGCAGATTCATACAGATTCAACATAACAGCTCAATGCTGCTCTCAGTGACAACCCAGTAATGCTTTACCATGCAGATTTTACATGAACCGTATTAAAACCACACAACGCTCACTGTTTCAGTTCCATTACAGAGTCTATCGGGGATAAACTGTGTTTTCGGTGCTTTAAGCGACAAAATTTTGCCATTATTAGCTGCAGTGCACGTCTCAGCTGAGCACACACCATCAGACATTTAATTTTAGTTTTGAAGCAATAAAAGCAGATGTACTGAAATCAAAAGAAATACTTTTTAAAACAATATAATGTTGCTCTCCTTGTAGCAAAGCTTTAACATTAAAAACGCAGTTATTGTTTGTACAATCTTTTTTATTGATTTAAAGTATTTTACACAAGCTACAAGACGTATCTAAACTTCTATCACTTGCAGGTTTCTACACTCAAAATACTACAGAGTACACACATATGCCATATTTACTAAAAAAAGCAAACAAGGAAGTTTTCCATAAGAAACCTACACTACATGTTAATAGACTTAACATTTACGTATTTGGCAGATGCTTTTATACAAAGTGAGGATTTCATGTACACACTTTATATGTGTTTATTAGTTCCTGTCAAGTGTGACAAAACACGTTAGACTTGTATTATTTAAGAATAAGCTAGAGAGCAACTACATAACAATTATGGGAATGTATAAACAAGTGTAAAAGTGCATAAACATGACAGTTCTCGCTCACCCTGGGTGGTGCTCCAGTCCAATCCACCCACAAACAGCTTCCTGCAACACAAAGATGAGGGAATGTCACGTTCCATTTGTGCCCATTCAAAAGAGAACATGAGTCAAGGTGAAGGAGGAAATACATATTTGCCCTTGGCACTAAAGTGTGATCTGTGCGGTCTAACGGGTCATGATATACACCCGGTAATCCGTCACAACGAATCCAACCTGCTCCCAATCCATCCACGAGCTGCTGGTTAACCGGTTATAACGCATGTCTAACCCAGACCAATCCTCTGCATAAACACTTTTCTAGTACGACTATAAATATTTAAAAAAGCGACTAAGTTGGATGACAAAACATAAAACGTCAAAAAACAAAGTGACACAAAGCCGCAGTTTGATTGGAGAAACTTAATGCGTGAAGAGATCGATGCACGTTACCAGTCTGACAGCTTTGACAGCTCATCTGTTTAATACAAACATCTTTCTCTTTCGTTATTAAAGCAGTTTTTCGGTTTAAAGAATCCTTTATAGTGTCGATGTCACTCTGCTCATCACACTGAGCGAGTTTCGGATGTGAGGGGGGAGCGCGGCGGGCTGGTTGTCCGGTATCCGCTGTACACCGGGCGGCCCGCTGCGCATCTCTCTCCGCTGGAGCGGGACGGCTGCGTTATATCCAAACACTGTGGGAATAACGCGC
Source organism: Triplophysa dalaica (assembly GCF_015846415.1). Lineage (NCBI taxonomy): Eukaryota > Metazoa > Chordata > Actinopteri > Cypriniformes > Nemacheilidae > Triplophysa > Triplophysa dalaica. The sequence continues at coordinate 14,460,144 of NC_079562.1, forward strand.
GTCTCTTACCCGATTTCATCTCCAGCTAAGTTGCTGTTCATCTCCGTGGCGAGGGTCGTGGACGGGAGTGCTGACATGGGTCCGCTCGCTCGGTCTCCTGCCGGTCTCCGCCGCCCGGGAAGGTCACACTCCGCTTTCGGTTCAAACCGAATCTGCGCAACACTGACGCGAGCCACGGGGCGACCTGGCAGGGGCGGTGCAACGAGCGCGATGCACGCTGGGAGATGAAGTTAAAAATGCCATAGTTGCACATATTTACATTTACATTTAGTCATTTAGCAGACGCTTTTATCCAATATATATATGACACATATGTCAAGAACTTGTAAAAAAAAGAGTGGAAATCTAGTTTGACAAACGTGTCAGGTTAGAAAATGTGGTAAATCTATCCATGTTAAATTATTCATTTGTAAGAATGTTTTAGACAGTTTCATCAGACTTCCGGTCTGTAATTTCTCTTTATATTCAGTTATTTTATTTTATTATATAGTATTTTGAATTCAATTAAATTACACCTATTAGTCAGGGTTTATTGATTCCTTGCAAAGGTCTACCGTAAGTTAAGTTGGTGCCACATAACGGTTGTTTGTGTTGTTGCCACTGAAACGTCTACACAATTTGTAACAACTCGATTTTCTTCAAAAAGATTCTTGTTAAAGGGATAGTTCACCCCATAATAAACATTCTGTCATCATTTATTCCGCTTCATCCCATTCAAAGCTTGTATACGACTCTACTGTTGAACACAAAAGAAAATATAAAAAAAGTCGTAGTGAGGACGTCAATAGGGGGGTCAATGTTGTTTGGTTGACAGCATTCTTCAAAATATCTTCTTTTGTGTTCTAAGAAGACAGTCAAACAGATCTGAAATGACATGATGATTTTGAAAAATTATGAATAATATTCATTTTTGGGTGAACTACCCCTTTCAGTGATGTTCGAAATGTATTTTTATGTGTTTTCATGCCATGAATATCAAGAATCACTTCTTTAAACAAATAATTGCTAGATGGGATTGACACACTGATTCCTATGAAGCTATGGGCTATGTTACTAATCCCTGAGCCACATCAAATAAACGTTGACTTTTATTTTGTATATAAGCACATATAAGTATTTTATAACATATTAAAAGGTTTAAATGGTGATTGATTTGATGATAAGTAAGATAAAGGTTGAATGATTATCTATCCTGGTTCAACAGGTTTACTGATACACAGATGGAGGTTATCTGTGTTTTATACAACTAGAGAGGGAGGAGCAACACTACTAATACTAACTACTTGACAGTAGTCAAGGACATATGTGCCGTATTTGATCAGACATTTAAACTTAACATGTATAGTGTAGTGAAGCTGTTGCAAAATATATATATACTGTTCCAATAAATGGACATGTTAAATGGCATTACTTATCACGTGAATAACAGTCACGTTGTTTTAAAGAGATTACTGCATTCCACCATAATGGATTTTCAGCTTGTATTAGGGAGAAGAGAACATACATTATGATAGACATTTTGTTCCCCTGAAAACTTTTACCATGTACCAATTTATTAAACATAAATGAATGATGATCTTGCATTTTGCAATCCCTGGAATTTGAAGACCCCTAGTACCATCAAGTGTGTGAGAGAGCAGCCTGCAAAATATTGACTGAAATGTTGACCAAATCTGCAAGAATGTGGCCATCTGGCATTTGCATAGTTCAAAAAGTCCACTTGCTCTATGAAGTTGCACAACCGTAGCTATCAGTTTCATGTGATTGGAGCTGATACTTTTACACACAATCTTACATTTGCTCTTCACATAGTATTCAGTACACTGTAAATGATATTACTGTACCTTTAAGGTAATGCATAACCAAGTAGGCCATTGCTAACGAAAAGTGGGGAAGGTTACAGCTGCTGGGTTAACCATCATGAATCAGAAGAGGTCCAGCTGTCATTCAGCAATAGACACCACCCCCTTCTCAAAGTGAACCATACTCACTCTCTCACTGCACTGATTCTTGCACAATCAGCAGTTCTTAATATATATAACACTCAAGACAAGTCAGAGACGATCTCTTTAGCCACTGCGCTTACGCACAAAAACCCATTTGTCAACATTCAATAATAATCCACCATGACCACCGATCAGCCGATCTTCTCAAAGGGGGAGAACTGCAAACAAGTGTGGCACGACGCGAATGCTGACTACAATGAGACCGACACACACCTGGAGATCATGGGCAAACCCGTTATGGAGCGCTGGGAGACTCCGTACATGCACTCACTTGCAACAGTTGCCGCATCTAAAGGTAATTTTAATCGAGACAACCCAGTTTGTTTTTATTTATAGTCTCGCCGAGGTCGAGATGTTGGTTTAAAGCGTAGTGGCGTTTGCTGGTGGATTAAAAGTGACTTTATTACAAAGCTACAGACAGTATGCAAACATTGGACGTATCTGTCAAAACTGTATGTGCTAAATCTACTATGGCACACAATTAGCGTATGATGACGCGCGTCCAATCACACTGGGTAATTAATATTCATAAGCAGCGCCTTCACAATAGTGGGATCAGAAAATTCCTACGTGAGCTTTCGCATTACAGAGAACTCGTCTGATGAAACCGTTTATCTACCCTTTTATCGGACTGACACGTGATTGTGCCACGGCAACAGATGTGCAGTTCCCCTCAAACCTCACAAGCGAATAAACTAGCACTAAAAGTTTAACCCTGTGGGACTCATTTTGAAATGTTAAAAATCGTAGCTTCATCGGAACGAGATGACATTTGAATACTTTTGTCATTTTAGCACTGTAACACAAAACAAATATGGATATGATTCGTATATGTCAAAGGGTCGCAAAAAAAAGTCAAACTTCGCTCCTTCGCGGTCAGAAATGATTTAGGAAATGAATGGGAAATGTGGAAAAAATATGAAAACTCCGGGAAAGTCTTGGTGGTACAAACTACAAATCGTCCATTGTGCATTAAAAATTGCACAGATATCAAGGTGTGACACTCTAAAATATCAAGAGTTTTGATATTCGGCTGCAGCAGAGCAAATTTTGAAAATGTGTTAAATCAAATCACAAAATGAAATAAAAAAGAACAAAAGAGGCTGTCTCTGACACACACATACAAGCACACGCATGTGCACGTACACACACGTACTCACGCACGCACGCACACAGGAACCTAGAAGTGATACCATGCCATGACACATGTTTTTACTTTTTTGACAACCAGGTGGCACTAATCTGCTTTTCAAAGTTGGGATTTTAACGGCCTGGTATCTGTTTTGGTATCTCATAGAAAAATTATGTTTAAAAATATTTGACAAAATTGTAAAAAATAAATGTAAAAAATGATATTGTTTTCAATGGGTAGAACATTTGATCATGCTTATAGCATAAATATTATTCAGTACCATACAATTCTCTCAAAATGCAAAATATGAAATATTTCAAACAAAAATATATTACATATATAGTAAGATTTGCTTACACGGATTCAAACGCACAGCATTATTTGCGCATACACCTATCTCCACAGAGCATGTTTGACTTCAAAGGTTTACCACGTGAATCTCTAGAAATGCTGTTTATTTGAGAAGGGTCTCGGACGCCTATTTTTACTCCTCCGTGAAATATTAGCTCCCACAGCTTCAGGGAAAGACCTTTATACCGTGGCCATTGCTCTGTCATATCTGTCTTAGAGTACAGCGTAAATTGCCACTACATAGAACAAATTGTGCTTGTTTTATAAAAGAAAAATATTATACGCTACATGCAATATTTAGTCAATGCACTGATTAAAATACACAGCAATGGCGTGTAATGATATATGTAAAAAGTGCAATTGCAAACAAGATCAAAAAGAGTCTGGAAGCAATAAATAAGAAAAAACGTGTTTGATATCAAAAAAGCGTGTCTTCTGTCTTTTTGGGAATGTAGGTGGAAGAGTGCTTGAGATTGGCTTTGGAATGGCCATAGCAGCTACAAAAGTGGAGTCCTTCCCCATTGAAGAGCATTGGATCATTGAGTGTAATGACGGGGTATTCCAGAGACTGCAGGAGTGGGCCAAGAGTCAGCCACATAAAGTACAGCGCAAAATATTTCTTTAAACACCAGTCACCCTTTTAAGTGGTCATATTTTTGGTTTGCTATTTTTTTGTATACCACTAAATGGTTGTGCTCTTTACGCAGGTTGTTCCTTTGAAAGGCCTGTGGGAAGATGTAGTGCCAACCCTACCTGACAATCATTTTGATGGTAAGATATCTAATACTCTTTGATGTAAGAACGTGTGTTGTTCGATTCTTGTTATATATTTAAGATGTGAGAAATATACTGTACCTATATGTTTGTCACAGGCATTCTTTATGACACATACCCTCTGTCAGAAGAGACTTGGCACACGCATCAGTTCAACTTCATTAAGGTACATCAGAAATCAGATTATACAGTACTAGGGAATAATTGCTGTCATTGACCAAACTCAGGTCTTTGAACTGCTCGCTTATCTTGATGCACTTTGTTCATAGGGTCATGCTAACAGACTGCTAAAGCCCGGCGGTGTGCTCACGTACTGTAATCTCACTTCCTGGGGCGACCTGCTGAAAAGTAAATACGACGACATTGAGAAAATGTTCCAGGTGGGTAAAAGTACTATGAGTTAACGTAAGTGAGGCTTATGTAATACTTCATGGTTTGATGCTTTGTTGGGCCATCTGGGTTTTCTTCTCTTTAGGAGACACAAGTGTCCCACCTTGTGGAAGCTGGATTCAAAAAAGAGAAGATCAGCACCACGCTGATGGACATCAGTCCTCCCAGTGAATGCAAATATTATTCCTTTAATAAGATGATCACACCCACTATTCTTAAAGAATAAAAGAACACGCTGTGTTTTATATAAATAACATTCTAAATTTGTTTTGTCTCGGTAGCCTTCCAATTGTTTTCATTTATAACTTCATAAATGAATCGGTTTTTATAAATGACTAGTTATGCCAAATTTCTTTTTTCAAATATACTACATGAAATAAACAATTACTGTTTACATTTGTAGTCTGTTGTGGTTCATATACCTTATTTTTTATTTTAACATGGGAAGTTTCAACCATGCTACATCGGAGGGTACAACGAACACCTCTGACCTAGATATAGCTCACTGAACACGTCGAAAAACTCTCGAAGTTTTTATGTCGACCACATCTTCTAGTGCAGTGTGTCTAAAACCTGTTCCCCTAACACCACTACCCGCACACATTTTCTCTCATCTAACAAGCCTGCAAGAACTGGGTGTCGCTTTCATGAGAGGGGCTTTCATGTAGTGTTGGAAAGAAGTGTCAAAGGATGCCACCTAATGTATTTCTGGAGTATTTAGGTGTTAGTATTTTGCTCAAGAACACAATGCTGAAAATGCTGGAAATCTCATAATTACACAATTAGAATTAATTGGTTAAGCATACACAATTTACACATTACTGAGTTATGGTACATCATGTTGTCCTATGATATTAGGCACTTTAAAACTGCACAATTTAGAGAGGTAAACACTAACCACCGATTTGATTTAGTCAATTTCTGTTAAACTCTGCCAGTCCACAGACACTTCTTATATTGGTGGGTCTAATATTGGATCATCAAATCTATAAATTGTGAGATATAGTCGCTTTTGAAAGCTTGGAACCTTCCCTCAATTTTGCATTTTTTTTTTCTTCCCAAATCCTCTCTCCCCAGTGAAAATAAAAAAAAATTATATTCAATTTCATATTTATCACACAAACTCACAAGACACGAGACGGCAGTAGAGTAGCATTACATAGTAATTGTCAAAATTTTTACAGCTTTCTGTAAAATAAGACAATATTTTTCAATTTACTCCAATATGTGGGTACCGGACTTTCAAATTCTGGTAAAAATGCAAAATATGGACCAGAGCTGTTAAACTGTTACTTCAATCATGTTACATTAAAAATATATATTTTCTTGTATTTGCATTTATATTCACGAAAGGATCTTTGTAAATCTCATTACGGTGTCATTTTTACTGCATTACAATGAAAAGCATTTTAATGATTTGGAAAAAATCCTAAATTAAAGAGAACACCACAAATATAAGCATGACAAATACAAATTTAAGCCCATGTTTTGCACTTCATGTATTTAAAACTATGATCCACAATTATGTGAGGTCTACCTGAATGTGTTAGATTTGGATATATCTTTATTATATTGATTGTGTGACTCAAATCCTAGGATTCTACCATCCTCAAAGTTGGGCTAGATGGTCACACGTATTACAATTATGCATACATTGATGAACAAAATACAAATCCATGAATAAAAAAATTATTTCACTCCTCTCAGCATTTATAAAGTACTTTATTGTGGATACAAAGAAGAGGAGCTCAAGGAGGGTTCAATCTAGAGAAGCTCCTGAGAAATACATTTTCTTAGCCCAACAAGTGACCAGACTTAAATAAACATTTTAACAGACACACACAATCACTTCTCACTTGCGATACCAAATTTGCATTTTCTTCTCTCGTTTGATCTTCCTCTGTAACTGCAGTATTCCATAAAGCAGGGCCTCAGCAGTTGGAGGGCAACCTGTAGAACAGGCACAAATTATATATATATTTTTAAAAACAATTAAGAAATATTCTTGTAAAAAATCGAAATAAGCCATCGGTCATTATTCCTGCTAATTATTCGAAACTTGAAACACACCTGGGACGTAGATGTCCACTGGCACGATACGATCACAGCCCCGCACCACCGAATAAGAGTAATGATAGTAGCCTCCACCATTAGCACAGCTAGCAGAAGAAAAAACTAATTAGTTTCAGTCTGCAAAAACATATTACATAATGAACTCGACCATTAAAACACTTGATTCACCAAGTATTTAGTCTTATAAATCTAAAGCAAAATCTGTCAACTTATTTCTCAAGAAAGAAAATAATAAACAGTGTTTCTTACCTTCCCATTGAAACGACGTATCTGGGCTCAGGCATCTGATCATATACCTGCCATAACACAGACATACACATGAAGTCTCTAATACAGTAGCAAACCTTCAGGGCTCTTAGTAATGACCTATACTATCGTACAAATAATATTAAAATACTTAAAAATCTTAGTTTCAATTAAAGTCGGCCAATTTTCCCTATAAGATATGTATATTTGACTTCCTAGATCGATCCGGACTATCCACGTGAGATTTCCAAGTCTCAAAAGAGTAATTAAGATCACGTAGAGTCGCAGTTCTTGATGATATACGCTTTCTTCGCTGTCTGCGCATGCTTCAAGAAGTCGAACACATGGTTACGTCGTGGGGCCTTCGATGAGTCTATTGCTGAAAGTACTGTTGTGTTGTATAAATCAATGAAAGTGATCAATTTTGAGTGAAAGTAAAACTGACCAATCATATCATCTTTCTAAACGGACGCGCTTTGTTTTTTGCTAACATTATACCATCTTGGGGGTTGTTCACCTGCAGTCTCGTAAAGCGGAAGGACCCGAAGTTGCCATAAAACTTCAAAAAAAAAAAAAAAAAGGGAAAAGTCAAAACAGCATGTGGATGAACTTTATTATAAAAACTCAGGAAAAAAGGGGAAAGGCTGATAAACGTTCAAAACAACAGAAGGAAGGCTTTGTATCAATTAATTTATTACTTTTATTTTTTAGTTATTTATGATTTATTAGGCCGTCGTGCCCACATTCATTCTGGTTGCTGATGTGCACATATGTTTACGTTGCTTTATAAAAAAATGAGTGATTTCGACTGTGGTCAGTCTTAAAGGAAAAGTTCATCTCAATATTTAAAATTGTGTTATTTTTTACTCACCTCCCGGTGTCTTCAGAACACAAATATGGTACATATGGTACATTTATTATGGTCAGTTCCATACGTTTAGTTCGCTTTACCAGTTTAATATTAAGAATTATTATAATCATAGTTTATTCGCTGGTGAATCTCTGTTTACTGTCTGCTAGTGTAGTCACCGGTTTCTGAGAGCAGTCTCATGAGGTGTCTTTTTTAAACGGGTATTGTGTTCTTCAGTCTGTTTTGGTTTAATGATAAGGCTGGGGGACAGTGTCTGTCTTGTGTGGCTCGCTGATCGCAATGCACATGTGTAATAATGAATTGCATTGCGTTTTATTTTAGTGAGAACTGTATTGCTATGCTGTTCAGATTGTTGCGTTTCAAGTCTGGATACATTGTAAATGTATCATTTGGTATGTTTGATGGTATAATAATGTATGTGCACTTATATAGAAAAGAACAGTAAGGTAAAACCTTACTGTACTGTGGTAAGTGTGTGTTTTGGGGGGTTGCATGTGCGCAGAGGGCCAAGGCTCAAACATCACGGTTCCTACTGCTCTAACGAAACCATGTAAGAAACCATGTCATTTAATTAAAGGAATATTACCTAAAAGTAATAAACATAATGGTAACTTATTCAAACTGATATGGTGTGGATACCTTTCGTAAAGCAGGGGCCATTTTATTGGTTAATGTTCCGGCGACGATCATGACATCAGACTGCCTAGGGCTGGCTCTAAATACAACACCAAATCGATCCATGTCATAACGTGGAGCGGCCATGTGCATCATCTCCACAGCACAACAAGCCAGGCCAAAGGTCATGGGCCACAAGGAGCTCTAAATACAAGCACAGATTTTTCATTTAGTTGCTATAGGAAGAGTACAATCCTTTTTTGCTTCAAAACATAACCTCTCAATACAAAGCAAAAATTGCACAGATTTAGCTTCTCTTATAGTTTAACATACCCTGCGCGCCCAGTTGACCAGATCATCCAGCTTGGTAACTATGTATTCACCCTTGCTGCTGAGCGATGAGGCTGGTTTTGGTGCTAATGCTGTGCTTTTCTCTCTGAATGGGACAAGGCTGGAAAAACGTCGGTACACTGAGTTTCACTTGTTAATCAACGCATAATAAACACTTTCAACATCAGTAAAAATAGGAATATTTGCTTTAAGACAAATAATAATATCTACTTAATTCATTTATACATTATACAGGTCACAGTTCAAAAGTACAGTAAATATGTTCTGATTACTAACTACAGAAGTGTTATTATCTGTTTACTACAATAAGCATTTGCTTATCATAGTGCTGCACTGCAATGACACAATCCTTCATTAATTCATCCTGTAAAGTTTGTTTTTGAAGTCAACATAGATATAGTTTAGAATAGAGATGAATATGTTAGTTCTTGACAGGACAATCTGGCAACACACAACCAGAAGAGAATAATATATTTCACACCTTGTGGAGCTTTCATCCTTTGTGTCTGTCAGTGGAACTTTTTTATGAGCAGCAAAAGATGAAATGGCCCTACATTACAAATATACAAAAAAAATACATGACACTAATTAATCATTAGAATAGAGCAATAATGAAGATAAATATATAGAAAAATAAAGAAAAAAGATCACAAATGATAAAAAAACAATTATATGGCGTTCTAACGAGACAAAATCACGTTGCTTGACGTGTTTACTATAGAAGGCAAAAGTACAACTACTGTGAGTCTATGACAACAAAAGTTTAACGATGCAAAGGAAATCAAAACTTACCTTATATTAAAGGAGCCAAGGGCGGGAAGGCGTGAAACTAAAATAATAACACATATGTCATTATTCAATGATCGTGTAAATTACTGTTCTGTATGACATGTACCAACCTAAAATACACTCAACTATTTTTGTATAACAAAACTACAATATTTATGTTAAAAGCACCTCATATAGACAAACGAGCATATAACGACCAGCAAAATAACTTTGAAAATATTCCATTCCATTGAATTAAATATTGTTTTTAATTTCGCAAAAAATACACGTTATTCACCATTAGCCTTAATACGTTTAAACTTTAAAGAAACCGTTGAATTTCAACAACATAAACATAAATTATGTCTGCGTTTCGAAAGGTTGATGCTGTTGAAACATGACTTTAATGTTTGTGAATAATGTCAAATGTTTGTTTGCATGCGACAGTCAATCTCAGATCAGTCATGTTAAGTAACAAGGTCAGTGTGTAAATCTCTTATGACACGAAAACATTCTCTTAACAACGGAAGACACATTACAGTGAAGTAATATTTGATGCAACTAATCTACTTATCATGCAGTAAGAACAATTCTCCATTGGCTTTAAACAAAAACGTCTAGATTTAAACTCGTTCGCTCACCCATCAACGCCGCCATCTTTGCATAACACCTACTTCCGGTTGTGACGGATGCGACTTCCTTGTCTCGGTTATAAAAGACCTTACATAATAACATAGAATGGGAACTTTAAACTATTATTTTATTATTTACAAACCCAGTGCAACACAAAACATTAACATTTAAGGCACTTTTACGTAAACTAAAATTCTACGTTAATTACGGTTACAATTACGAAATAACAAGAATAATATTAACAACAATATTACTGAATAAAAATACACAAAGAGATGAATAAACAAAGTAAGTTAGCGGAGCAAGTCGCATTCTCATGCAGTTCACATATAAAATCTGCAAAATTTCTGTAAAATCACAACACATCTCAACTTCTTTTTTGATATATAATTGGTCAAATGTGTATTAATTTAAATCTGTAAAAGTAAAGTTAAATACGAACTTAACATTTGTGTAGTAAGCAAAATGTGATAACGGTCAGTGTAAACAACGGCCAGTCATGATGAGGATGTATAAAGTGTTATTATTATTTCTGATGTGTATGTCAGTGTCTGAGACCTACATCTGGTGGAGACTGCAGTTAAAAGACCCGCAGCAGGTGATCACAGACACAAAACAATGAGTTATTTATGTAGGAAAGGTGTGCTCATTAACATAGCATTACAAAAAAGTAGTAGTGTTTGGTGGTTTGTCTTTTTTCTGTAGTTCTTTTATGCTTTTATTTCTTTGTGTTGATTCTCAGTGTGGTTTTACTTCATATGTCATGGTTAAACACCACGGTTTCATCGGCTTCAACATATTTAACAAACATCATGTGTCCCAGACTTCCGGTAGACCTGATTGTTTTAATTTAATTACAATCGACAAAGAATAAACTCGTTATATAAATTGATATGTATTTAATTTAATTAAAGAACCAAACACAGACCGGAAGTTAACTTTGGGCAAGCCATGTGTATTATTGTTGTTTATTCATTTATTCGTTTTCTTTAATTCTTACAAAACCATGGTTAATTTTCCACGGTTTTACTACAGTAACCACAGTTTAACAGTGATATTTGTAGTTAAACTAGATAATTACAATTTTACTATAAATAATATTAAAGATCATATATCATATTTTTAATGGCTTATGTCAACATGGTGTCAAAGAAGCATTAAAAATAGGTTTTCCTCTCCATTCATCTAAAATCAATTTTAACAGCAGTCAAGATAGATAAATGACTGGTTGGTCGGCTTTGAAGTGCGTTTATAACAGCTGCCACTGTCATTATTACAACTGATTATAATCATTATTCATGCATGGCAAATTTGATGGATAAAAATTACCACATGAAACAAAGAGCCTTGCATTTGAATTCATTCCAGCTGCATTATTTACATAACCACAGCATGAAAAAGAACTAAAGGTATCGGATAGTCGCTTTAATATTGATTCATTCAGTCTTAATGATAGCACTGTTCATGTGATACTGCAGGTGTTGCAAACCTTGGAGGGATACTTCACCAAATTTTTTAATTCGGTCATCATTTATTCACCTCCGAGTCTGTATAAATGTCTTTGTTCTGATGAACACGGAGAAAGATATTTGGAAAAATGCTTATAACCAGACAGATTTGGCCCTCCATTGACTCCCATAGTAGGAAAAAATACAATGGTAGTCAAAAGTGCCCCACAACTGTTTGCTGTCCTACATTCTTCAAAATATCTTAATTTGTGTTCAACTGAACAAAATAAAATCCTACTATGCGAGTCAATGGGGGGGCAAGATCTGTTTGGTTAAAAGCATTCTTCCTTTCTCAGTGTTCATCAGAACAAAGACATTCATATAGATTTGGAACAAATCGTGGGTGAGTAGATGATGACAGAATGTTTGGGCGAAGAATTCCTTTGAGGATCTAACCCTCGCAAACACACAATGTGCCCTCAATATCTCCATCAGCTCAGTCAGGTCAAACATTCGTACTGGTCTTGAAACAACAGATGTAGACATGACAGGGGGTTATATTTCAACTGATCTTTCTTTTCCAGACCACTGGACTGGTCCTGCGAGGGATTTCATGAGTGGCCTTTTGTACATAAACAGTTCTGGGACAAAGCTCAAGCTGGATATTGGGATCTTCAAACAGAAAGTACCAACAACCTTGATAGAAGCGGTATGTTTCCAAACCCCAAGTCACAGGCATGAATATGATTTAATATTATATTATGCAAGCTCAACCCTGCGGTGTCTGTGGGACCTGTTTTCAAAACTATACATTTTTAACATTTACATTTAAGATAAACATGTTTTTTGACTTACGTTTTTTCTTTTTTAGTGCAAGAAAATAATGTTTTTTTCTTTAACCAAACAAACAATGTAACCCTGCCCATACTACAATGGAAAATGTAATGGATTTAGAGATTATAATCAGAATTGTATTGTTTTTAATGGGTATGTGATGGATTCTATTAGTCGGACGGTTATTCTTATTGGAATAAACAAAAATACATTTTGTATCGGTTTATGGAAAAAGCTAATGGTTCATAATGGTATTTTAATGGAAACCATTAGAATGTCTGTAATGGTTTCTATAGTTTTTCAGTAAATGTAAATTACAAATATTAGCCATTTGTTGCAATTAAACAGCTATAAAGTATTATGACACCATTTGTTTTGTTCAAACAAATAATGCTCTGGTTCCACTATAGACCAAAACACCACATGGGTTCAGAACACCTTTTTAAAGTTTATCATTTTTGGTTAATAACTGACAATTAAAAGCATTTTTCAACAAAAAATCTCTTCACAATGGAGGTTAGCACTTGAAAATAAATTGTATCGTTTACTTTGTCTCTCAATTTAGAGCTTCCATCTCAGGTTCAGATGGAGCTGTATGGAACTAAGAAGCACATGATCCATCACCGTCTGAGGCGACATATTGTACCGAACTGTGAGATTAAAGACCAATATGGAACTTGTGAGGGTACTAGATACTGCAAAGATCTTTAGTTTGTATTTCGTGGTTTACATTAAAATCTGTTAATCATGACAAATTATCTTCCAATACATATATTCCAGTGTGTGCCTACCCCTATTATCTGTATGAGAAGTTCTGCCTGGCGTCCTGTCCACCTCATCATTACGAAGAAGATGGAAACAGGAGTCGTCCCTCTCGCACCTGCGTTCCATGTCATCAAACGTGCAACACCTGCTACGGTCCACTTAACACACAGTGTCTCGCCTGTCCCCCCTTCTCCACCCCTGACCCAAATGAGGGTACCTGCAAGTACGGCGAGTACACCTGGGAAAGGGCCAGAAGGCGGCAGGAGCCAGAGATGTGTATCATACTGACACTGTTTTTTGTGTTGCTATTAATATTGACAACATGTGCTACTGGTTTTTTATACAGAAATGATGATGCCCAGACTGAAGCCATCGCCATTGAGATGGTGGAGAGAAGTCATGTATGAAATAAAAGGCCATGAAAGGAGCCTGATGAAGTTATGATCCGTGTTGGGTCTCTTGGGTCAGTTTTCTGAACATGTGTTTTTCTTATTTTATTGGTTATTGAAAATGCCAAAAAAAAATTAAAATATCCTTTGACGCACAACACAAATGAATAAACACTGTTTACAGTGTAAAATGCAAAATGGAAAAAAAACACTCCAATAGAACTGACCTGTACAAAGATCGAGGTTTATCAATAAATTAAAGATTCTAGCCCTTATCTGCACGAGAGAGTCAGAACACCAGCTGACCATCATGACAACAACACATTTAGCTTTGGCTAGCATATAACTTGTGAATTGACTTGCATTCATGGAAATGGATTTCTGTTTATACAAAGATTCAGTCTTCAGTTAGCAGCCTGTGAAAGTGGTCAGTTCTCTTCTTCAGAACATTTCTAAAGTCCTCCTGCAAACACAATAAGCAAACACAATCATCATGACTATCATAACATGACATGTAGAAATCTACGGATTCATATTTCATTCAAACACTCACCGCCTGCACTAGTTTCTCCAAGTACGGGATGAGTTTTTGCAGCTCGCGATCCTCTTTGTCTCCATTCCAGCTCTTTATGGGAATCATATTCATCAGCTGTTAAAAACAAACACAGATGAACACACAATATTCATACTGAAATGACAAACATCAAACCTTCTTTAACATGTTACAAAACCTGCACATTGTGCAGTAAAGACAGACGTACGTGATAAGGGAAAGTGTGAGGGGCGTTGTCTAGGATGACGGTTTTCGACAGGTCTCTCTCCAGCACGTTCAAGTCTTTAATGTAGTGTCCGAGCACACAAGCACAGTCGTCCTGATACAAACGATGTCTTGGAACGAAGACAAACATACAAGTAAGTAGAGGTTGATACTTTCATTCTTTCCTTTAAGAGAACATTTTTAAGAGTTGTGTTTGGTTCTGTCAGAACAGAAAATAAACAGATTGCAATTCTATTCTGTGCCACTAGGGGGTGTCGAAAGGTACATCATGACTTTTTTATATAAATTGTTCTGCACAATAAAAACAAGTACCAGGGTGTTTCAGAAGTAGAATGACACTTAGAGATACTGAATGTTTGCTTGCTGTCAGCACATGCTTCACCTGAAGAGCTTTTTACTAGGGTCCAATAGGTCCACAATCTTTTCTGCATATTCTTTCTTAGCAGACGTATAAACGAACATCTGAAACAGAAAACAAACAAATATATTAATTCATGTACAATAACCAGAGTTTGGCAATCACCCCTGAGAAACAATCAGTCTTTGTTTTACCTCATAATGCTTCGTCATGGCTTGCAGAAACTCTTTCACATATGGCCTGAGGATCAGGTAGACCTGTGACAAAACACTTTATGAATGATACACATCTTACTCACTTTAAAAGGACAGTTCACGCAAAAATAAAAATTCTGTCATCATTTACTCGCGCTCAGATTTGTCCAAACCTGCATAAATTAATTTGTTGATTGGTAAAATAAATACTTTGGGAGTCAATTGGGGATGAGATCGGTTTGGTTACTGACATTCTTCTAAATATCTTCCGTTGTGCTTAGCAGAACAAAGAAATGGTCATAGGTTTGGAACAACCTGAGGGGTGAGTAAATGATGACAGAACTTACATTTTTGGGAGAGCTATCCCTTTAAAAGAAACTTCTGAATACAAACAGCCGACTAATGGATTTATACTATTTCAAAAAACATTTGAGTAAAAGATTTACCAACCTGGTATTTGTGATCTTGAAATCGGGTGTTGAATGTGTATTCAGCATCAGGAATCACATTGAGCGAACTGAACACGAGGGTTTCATCCTATGGTCATACAAAAATAAGAGCCACATATGATCAGAGCTTCTCCTACACTGTAATTACTAACAGAATAGCAAACTTAAGAGCAAAAAAACGTGTCTTATAGAACAGATACCCATCAACACACATTCACAAGTATTGCAACTTAACCAATCGCAACAAGACAACATTTAAGCAACAGACAATTTGTCTGTCGACACAAAGCGTTGTGAGTGACACAACACAAATCACACATTACAGCCAATCAGAACGCTTAATAAAAACAGTTAACACTCACCAAATCAAGCACGAGGGTAGAAGCAGGTATGCTCCTCGTCTTTGGTGGAATGTCTCGCACCGCTGAAACGGGTCTGGACTGTTGTGATCGGTTTGGTATGTTCTTGATAAACGTGAAACTAAAGACAAAACAAGCATTAAACATAAAAAGCATATAAACATGCATGTGAACATTTACAACTGAATCACAATGTTAAACAAACATGTTTATTACATAACTATATGAATTATTATACAAAAAAAGGAAGCGACTCCAAACAGTGTTGTTTATGTCCAGCAAAACGATCTATAGAAGAGACTCACGGGCTAAAGACTTCATCGTTCTCTTCATCCTCTGAGAGAGGGCTCATGGCACTATAGCCAAACACACGGTGTTCAGGACTGAAGAGTGCACTACAGGTGGATTGTTCACCTATCAAACAGTATAAGTGTTAAAAAAGTAACATAAGCCTTTATTTACTTCTGACACTAACTGACAACAGTATTGACTGTCAATAGGTTGCTTTACAGTCTTAATTCTGTTCTTCTCTACTCTGTGTCTGAACTCACTGTCTTTGGGAGGTGTGAGGAAGTGCACTGCAGGAGAATAAAGGCTTCGAGCTGCAGGATTCAATGAAGAATGTCGTTCCCGGAGGTGACGAAGAGGTGTCTTGAAATCAGATTCTGAATTTTGAGATATTGGAAAAAGATCACGTCATCAGTAGACCCTTATTGAACATGCATTTATGTCAAGTGTGACTAAATTACCTTTACAGTCATCAGTTAATAAAGCTTTTCTTCTTCCATGTTTAATGCGTGGACGTTTGGCCGCTGTTGGGACATGATCGGGGTCCAGATCAGAGCAGAGAAGAACGTCTACCTCATTCTCATCCTAAAGCAAGACACATGGGAGACATGACAGCCAGGCAATAAGTAAACACACAAAAATATATTAAAATACAGCTATTTATTTCCAAAATTAAAGTTTTTAATAGAATAATGTATATTCCTAAATATTACGTGAGGTTGTGTATATTACTATTTTATAAATAAACTTTAAGTACAATGTTATTTTAATATTTCGCATTTAATAGAACAGAACCTCAAGACCCATGTGCTCCTTCCTCAACAATACACAGAAGAGCTGATTGGCCGAGAAACAACGCAGTCATAAATCTGAAATCCTATTGGCTACGAGGAACTTCATACCGCATATCAGCACGTCAATAATTCCAACTTTGAGCACTCCTATTTAACAATCGTAATTATTCATTTTACATGGTCATATATAGTATGTCTATCAGTATGCTTTTTAGGCGAAATATTTTCGAGCAGTTCAATTCGCGATCTCAACCTAACGTTTCCGTCAACTTCGCAGCTGTTAGCATCATGCTAACCAGGCCCGTGCGGAGCATTTCAAATGAAGAAACACGCGCACAACAGATTCGAACACATGCAGAAATAATAATAAACATGCTAACGTTAATATAGCTCGACTGACCGGTGTCTGGGCCAACGGAGTCTGTGGTAAGGTTACAGCCAGCTCTGTAGCGGCTCGACGGCGGCGGGAGGGTGTCGTTGGGTTTTCATTCAAAATGTTTCTCGAGCGAAGTCTCATTTTCCGCTAGGCCTGATTAAAAATAAGTATTCAACAACCATAAGAGCTTTAAACGACGCTCACGATTAACACAATAATCCGACAATCAGGTTAATATCCATGAGTCTGTTCCGTGACGTCGCGCTGTTTTCAGACTGCCACAGTTTAAAATGAAAGAAGACGCATTTCAGCTCTATCCAATCAGCAGGCACGCTTCTGACTGGGGGCGGGACTTCGGATACAAACAGTAGAAACGTGACGATTGCTTCCCATCGAAATGTCATTTAATTTTAGAAAACAGTTATTAAAGCAAAATTAAGGTTTCAATCTTTAACTTCAATTTCTGCATTGCTATATTAGTCTAAATGCAAGGCGTGTTTTACAGTATTGTGGGAAGGTCTTTATGGAGCTAAACAGCCTTGTCATAGATCTGAGAAATGTGGCCAACCATGATTACCACCACAATAAAAGACAAATTAATATTCAACTGGACAATTTTTCACTGTATGTGTACACATACAGTTAACATGATCATTTAGGGCACATAACGATTGAGGAAAGATTAAGCGGTTTTGACTTTGTGCACTTTCAGCAATCACTTAACTTACAATATTAGAAATATATATATTTGACATAATATACCTTTACATGGGTTAGAATCTTTCACTATATCTTTTCACTAAAAGATAGGAAAGGACTCCCAATATAAGCATGTACTACTTACATTTTAACATTTTCCTTTGCATTTCATGGACGATTTTATCTTTATTGGAAATGTGTTTGTTCATCTGTATCGGAACAATCTCTGTCTAACACCAAGGACCAATTTATTGCAATACACTGTGTTCATGTTCACTGTATATTACACCCACAAAAACCTTAAATAAATTTCTCAATGCACTTCATCGTTGCATCAGAATTAGATTTTATTGTTTTTTCAATATTTTGTATACAGCTGTAGATCTCAAATTTTGAAAATCAAACATTGAAACATCTGATGCTTGACAATTATCGAATGTCAACTTCAAAAGACAACAAAACTCATCAACATTAACTTTTTTCCAAAACAAAGAAATTCTAAACATCAGAAAACAGACACACCCAAACTGAAGCTCCTGAATTACCAGTACATTACAACATATAAAAGCCACAGAATTAGTCAAAAGACCATTGTTTGTTTAAAAGAAAAAAATGTCTGAACTATACATTTGTTTTGCACGTGTGTTTGGGTAACAACAATTGATTCAGAGTGGAAGGTACAGTTCGTCTAAAATCTATAGTCGATCTGTGATATTCCCAGGCCATATCAGCACTTTTGTGGACATTCTTTGGACACCCCTCCCCCTTATTATATATCGATATATTTCTTCTCAAAATAAAGTTAATTATTCACACAAAGAGAGATTAGGATAAATAGGTTAGGATTGTCTTTGTCCTTCACCCCCAGAGGAAGCGGTCAAGAGGTTGACATTACACAATTTAAAGAAAAAAAATACACAGAACGCCGCATTGCATTCTTGCCTATGAGCAATTTTCTATTTCGTTTGAAACTAAGCAAGCAAACAACTCGAAAGCACTCACATAAAGAAGGGCTATTCAGATAAAAAAGAAAATTTAAACGACTAAAACATACTTATTGCATCTGCAATTTAAAGTAAAATAAAAAACCGAGTCAGTGTGCCAAGGCAAATATTTTGTATTTCCATTATAAAAAGGTAGAACAAACGTTACATGTGACCACAGTACTAGATGAACATACTGCATCTCTTTAACCAGAGGTAGAAGTGTATTTCCTGAGAAGACGACAAATGTCTTGTTTTAACGTAAAACCTAAGTTTCATTGCTGTCAATGTACTGAAAGTGAATTACTTAACTTTTAGTGTGACGTTAAGTTCAACAGAGTAAAAATGCACTATCAAAGCTTATGTTATGCAATAAAAGCTAAACGAGCTTGCGTGTTTTATTGTACAGCAATTTTGGTTGTCCTTGCAATAAAACTGACTACATTAGCATGCTATATTACTATTATTTTTGGAAAAATTGCATACATTAAGGCATTCATCAGAGCAAAAACTGAACTTTCTCATGGACACCTTTCAGGTCTTACTAAGCGTGGTAACAGTATTTTCTTAAAAAAAAAGACAATGGCATCTTTGATCGAAACGCACTGCTTAAAGGCCATCAGAAATTAAGTACTGTTACATTACATCGGTCATTGAGAGTATTCCAAGAAAGGGATAATGTACAAGCAGCTCATACATTATCCTGCTTATTACACGGCTACTTGCCACATGAGAATAAAAAAAAATCCACATGTAATGTGAATTTGAAATATTTTGTTAAGTCATTTTTAAAGAATGCAGACCTTCTGTGAAGCAGTTTACTTTCGGTTTTTAGGTAAGAAACGACATTCAAATGTCACGAACAGGCAACTTGGTTCAATCATTTGTAAATACAATATAATTAAAAGACATTTCATATTTAGTTTGTCTAAAAAACCTGTTGCAATGATTTGTTGCATCCAGGTTACCGTGTGTTATTGGTTTTGATAGGTTGTTATCTGGAAATAACGAATCTGCAAATGTCGTGACCGGCCAATCAGAATCAAGCATTCCAACAAGCAGTGTAATAAAGAGTGATGAAACGGAAGAAATCATTTAAGAACGTGCATTAAAGAGACAGTTAAACAGTTAAAACTCACAATTCAAGTGTTACCTAAGAAATCCCGTTCTACATGACAGCTCAGTAGATTTGATTCACGTGACACAAAAAGTTAATGATTTTCAGCAGATGAATGTTTTTTTGAGGTAGAGAGATTCTGGCTGTCCTCACTTAAAAGCTTGATATGTTAAGGTGTGCTGATGTATAAAACTGCACTACAATTCGCATTACAAAAATACGGATAGAACGGTAACAACGACTCCCAGACTGTTTCCGGTGTGGATGAGAAGGCGTTTAACTTCATGTTCAGAAACACGAAAACCACAGGAAGATGATTTGGATCAAATAAGGCCTCTTCTCTTCTGCCCAACTTAAAATGTCAGATTCATATTCAACTTCACATCACCCCACCAAACAGGCATTTTTGACCTTGCATACAGTGTAATGCTAGAGGAGCTTGACACGGTTCGATACAGCTACATGTTAACAGGAAAAACATCCTAGTCAATCAAAAACAACCCTGCAGGATGTGTTGCAATATTATAGAGAAAGCCACATCCTCCTGAACTCTAACAGGAGAGGTTTTATTCTGCGAGACACTGTTCAGAGAAACACCTGATATCAAATCTATCATTCTCACACTCTTACTGAACAAACACTGCGATAACCAACAACGGTGCTTGCGTTTCAAAATGAAGCACTGCATCATTAGACCCCTCAATAAAATTCAGGACTGAAACATGTTAAGCAGAAAGACACGAAGCAGTTAGTGTAGAAATCGAATGAGAGATGATCTGTGCGTGTAAATCCTAAATTGGAGTCAAACTGTGATTTTTGTCCACCGAGCGACACCAAATCTACCCTAATACAAGTTAAACATCCTGATCTGTTTTCACTTCCACTTTAGACCAAACTTGGGTTCAAAAAAAAGCATGCAAACTATGGCAGTTTTCATTCTGACGCCAGTCGTTGCCAGTAGTTGTGTCTATCTATAAATGCACGCTGTACTTCTACTAAATCAGCTTTTTTACCCTGATTGTTAACAATTAATGATAAGATCATTGGTGCCATAACAGATGGGAATCCATAGATGTGAATACTCAAAAGTAAAAAAAAAAAACTTCTGACCAAATTGTGTCAGTGAAGTAGGGTGTTCATCGGTCATCGTCAGCACGTCTATAAACTGTGCTAAAGGAAAACCTTCACAAGGCACTGCAGATACATAAAGACTAACAACAACAAAAAACAGCTACAATAATATATTAATAAATCAGACCCTTAAGCAGTTTGCATCACACGTTATAACAATAATACTATTGTTACTGTTTTTCCTAAAGATGAAAAGCTCTCGTCATTTAGAGACGATAAAACCCTATGAATCCTACGGCCGTTCGGTTTATGCCAGACAGTGTGCTCACAGAAAGAGAAATAAATTATTCACAGGTTTGCATGTACATTATATATCATCATCTTTATGATAAACTTTGTCTTTTTTTTATTTCTCTTGGCTCCTAAACAAAGGAGGGTGTAAATAAAAGACCTGAGCTAGTGTACTTCAAGTTGAGAACTGCTTATGTGATCCTGTATTGTTTCTATATATTTTTGGCATATCTTCTGTAGTAACTGAGGTTTTTTGGCTTTGGTTTTGCACTGAGAGGGAGAGTCTGAAGTGTTAAGGTGATTGGTTGTTTGAGGATGATGAGGTAGGCGTGTGGAGAACAGACTGAGAATGAGGTCCGCTGTTGGACGCGGAGGATTTTTTAGTTGCACCCAAAGGGGCCGGCGCTGCGGCCTGGGCGAAAAGAACCCCTGAAATGAGGAAACGGAAAGAGATTGGTCACAAAGCTAAGAACTGCAGGTACAGATTGAATACACTTCAATAATGACTCCTCACCGGTGTAGACGACTCCATTGAGCTCCACTGACATGCTGATGCTGTTTAAACCATTGGTGGTCAGGTTGAGGGCGGAGTCTGGCTTGCTCTCTGTCAGATAACAACACAACCCGTTAACCTTGATGAAAACTACTAGAAGTACATCACACTTTTCAAATGATTTCATGCATGTATTGTAAACAGAAAATGCAATATTTTGAATACAATTTTTTTTACTTTATTGGTCACAAGCCTAAGAATAACTAGGCAAAAAGGTATTTGCCTTTGCCAGCTGTTTGCGTTTTCGTGACTCAAAATTATATTTTTACTTGTTTTATGCTGTATAATAACTGTAATACTGTTATAAATTAAAATAAAATCTAGTAAATACTAAGATATAAAAACATTAAAATAAGCTACAAAAAATAAAATGCCTTTCAGTGTTTGGTTATTTGGCAAAAATCAGTGTTTGGTTATTTTTATCACAAATATACTTCTCAAGCTCTTGAATAATACAATTTAGAATAATAAAAATTCTAAGTATTTTGTTTTGAAATACAAATATCTAAAACATTTTAAATTCAGATAGATTTACCTGAAAGGTAAAGTGAAAAAAAAATACTTTTTGAAAATATTAACTTGCTTTTCGGAAGAACGTGTAAAATGTAGCACGCTTATGTTCAAAAACTGCCAATGGAGTAAGAAAAATAAACTTGAATGAAGTACTTCTACATAAAACATATTTCAATTCAAACATAAGTCAATACACGGGAGATACTCTGGCTTGTTTCAACTTCCAATATTTATTTCAGAAAACATAAAAAAATTCTTCAAGTAAACAAGAATATTTAGATATTTGTACCGTAAAATACAAATATATTGCTTACACCAGGGGGCGCAGTCTCATCGCAATTTCTCAACCCACTTTAACGAGTTCAAAAACAACCCCAAAAAGTACACGTGCAGTAGCATGGGAATTTTTTCAGTACTTGGTTCAGCTTCCGAGCAAAGACAAATTCTCACATTCTAACACTGCCGACCAATAAAGGAAGTCACGCTGCGTGGAGGCAGGGATTCCCCACACGAGACAACATCTCTTAAGGTCTCCTCATCTCTAGAGGTTTAAACTGGGTCAACACCTTCGGTTTTCTAATGACAAATTCTTCACACCACAACTTTTATGTAATTCACACTGATGTGAATTATGATCCAATCAGTGCAAATGGTAAATGTTCTTTTCTCCCATTCACAAGAATAATGCTGATGCTGAGTCAGAAACCTACTAGAATTGATGTTGTGGGAAAGCGAGAATGCCGGTGACTCACTATAGATGTGAGGCATATCACCTGAGAACCACTGATCTGTAAATCCACATGCTAGTAATACGGTTGGCCTGTGGTTACATTTCAGGCTAGTTCCTACTAAGAGACATTACCAGTGAATGATAATGTGTGAAGGGGTTGACCGCACTGCACTAGAAAACACAATGAGCTAATTTCATGACCTCAGGAACTTAAGTTGTATATTCCAGAGACATGTTTTCCCTGAAACATCAAACATGATACAACAGGTGCTTTCATCAGGTCGGCGTTTATGTGAAAGGACTAAACCACAGCAAGAACAACAATTGTGAGGGAACTTTGTGACTTTGTCAGTAATCGATATACAAAATGTCTTTTTTCTATACAACTAGTTTTTTATTTCAGAAACGATCAAACAATATTTCAAGTTTTTAAACGACTGGCGGCACGGCACTTATTAAAGTGAAAATTTTTGCCTTCACTCGCCATTAAACACAAAATTGCAGATTACTTTACGAATTTAAGTTTGTTGAAGTCAAAAATGACTGAGGTTAATTTTGCCGCAAAATCAAACCCGACAGCTCAACTTATAAATAATTTCAAGCTTACTGCCAAAAATCAAGGTTATTGTGCTGTTGCCAAATAACCGATTATTATCTTTTGCCAAAAATGTTATGGATTGAGGCTTTAATTTTGCAATTGAAGTCATATATTAAGAATAGAAAGAAATTAAACATGTTTCATATTTCATGTGTCAACATGGCAGAAACATCAGCCCATATATCTGTACCTTGATTGTTGATGCGGATGTTCATTGGGATCTGTGCCGTCATTGCCAGCAGGTTGTGCTGCAAGGCTCTCTGCAGAAGCCGCTGGTGTTCTTCCAGCGGGAGGGCGATCTTCTTCTCTGGGGGTTCGCCGGATTCTAGCTTTTCGCGTAGTTGTTCCAGCGCAGCCATCTGAGCGATAGTGGCCGCCTGCGCAGCTGCAGCCTGGGCTGCTGCTACAGAGTGAGAAGCCAGAGACATGGGCATACGTGAATGAATCCCATCATCATCTACAAAGACAAAAAGAGAACGAGATGAAACATTTAAAATAAAGCAGACTGTAAATCAAAAGAGCAACGTTTCTTCTTCAAAGGTCTCACCCTTTTTCACTTTCTGTAGGGATGAGAGCAAGGCACCGTTGCTGGGCAGGTTGATGCCCATTTGTGGCATTGTGAGCTTGGGTGAAGAGAGCATTGTGGGTGTTCCGTTGGGCGAATAGGTAAAGAGTGAGCCACCGAAGCCTTGCCTGCGTCCTTCCCGTCGGTTGCTATCGATAGCTACCTGCAGCTCGTTTGGGTTGCTGAGACTCCTCTTGTCACATTCATACGGGTAGAGATACTTCATGTATCTACAGAAGGGGCGAAAGAAAAACAAAAGATTTCCTGTTTTCAGTCTCGTACCTTAATTAGCTTTCGTAAGCTCACTCCAGTAAAGGCCCAAGCATCAACCCCTGTGGGACTCCTACTATCTTTCAGCCTTCACTACTCCTTCCACTACATTGTTTTTCAATTAAGGCATATGAACGCCAGATGCTCATATCTGGGTCCGGATCTACACATGTGCGCAGGTGTTTGTGGACGTACTGTGTTCTGAGAGTGAAGGCAGCACTGGTGATGGATGTGGGTAGGTTCAGGCCCTTCGTGATCTCCCTCCACAGCTTCTTATTTATGACCTCCACCAGCCCTCCCTTTTCCGTCACCAGCTGGTACAGCATATAGAGGTCCAGCACCTGCTTGGCCATGATGGGAATCCGGTTCACCGGCGTCCCTACAGAACAACAAGCAACTAGGTTAGCCACCCGCACGAAGAGTTCGCTCAACAAATCCATTTATTTTGTCAACAAAAGCATTCATATCAGTCTTCCACTAGGTCACATTTGTCAAGTTTTGGCTGTTTTTAGACAACAAAGGTAAGCTGACCTACACAGGGACGTTATAAGCAAGGCCATACATTTATGTACAAGTGAGACATGTAACAGATGTCAGACAACATTTTCTATGTGACATATGAAGCAGGTTCAAGCACGTTTGGATGACAACACCTCCAAGGCCGAATCATGAAACATACATATGTGTGTTTAACGTGGGAGTGTAAACATATGTACACGCAAGAACAAGAGCCCAGCTTTACCATGACACATACTATGGAAAATGCAACATGATTGTATTTAAAATATCTGAAAGATGAGCGTAGTGTTGATGTTAATTTCAGGAGCGGAGTCGGGGTGGTTCTAGATCAAAGTCGCACTTCATGACATCATGGAGTGATTATTTTAGCATAAAAAAATGGTGTATGCATACCTCTTTTTTGCATAAAGCTAAACAGATCATCCAAGAACTCTTTCCTCTTTGGTTCATTATCCAGTTCATAGAGCTGCAAATGAAAAAAAAAACACAAACAGAGAAAATATGTTAACAGAGCACTACTGCAAGTGATAAAACAATACTGAACTACCGTTAAAGTCATTTTGCCGATTTTCAACCTGCTTTGTATTGTTGCAATCTTGGTAGCATATGTATTTAAAATCACAAAAACTGCATGTGCATCAAAGTATAAAAGAGGATTTTCATTTCAAAATCGAATATATGGTTGTAACCAAACAAGCTCAATATACAACAGACAAACGCCTCAAGGATCTTATTGACAACACATGCCACATCATATGTCAAAAAGGTCAAGCTATTTAATCATGTACCGGAACACCAGTGACGGTAACCGAGCAACAACAAGCGATAATCGTCTCATTCTTTCTCACGGAAGCGTCTCACTTTCTTCCTCAGTTGATGAGGTCTCATTATCAGCACAGAGTGCTCTTGGAGTCGTCTGTGAGTGCAGAAGTAAGGGGGAGGGTTCCAGTTGACCCAGTGGTAGCGTTGGAGGCCAGAGGGTCAATTACATGATCTGTGCATTTTTGAGAAGTGCAAAGCTATAAATCTCTTAAAAACCTGCCCTTCTCTCCCTACATTTTCCACAATGTCTGATCAGTGCCTCCCTTGTTTTCACACACAATTCCACTGTACGCATTTCAAATCAGCTGCCCAACAGAGTCAATTAGAGCCTCCAAGTCTTTGTAACAGCGTCTGGATGTAAGGATCAGGATTGTAAAGGGATTAACAATTCTGGTTTATATTCAGATAAATCACATAATGATTTAATTGATGGGTGTCTCAATATGCCTGTTTTGACCAAACTTGAAATATTAATAACCATGACTATTGATATTGCATTAAAATGACACATGATATTATGGTAAATAATTCAGAGGCAGTATCTAGGCAACACTTCAACATAGTAGGTGGTGGTATTGCAGCAATTTAACCTTTTGATTTAAAATACCGGTGTATGGAGTTTGTAACCATTGTAGGATTCATTGGTAAAAAGAAGGAAATACAAAAGACAAATTTGACAGAGCATTTTAATAGATACCGCAATAAGGCACACATATATAAAATATTATATAAAAAAGGTAAAAAAATTAAAATGACAGAAACAGACTGCAAAGTAGGTATGCCTTTTAGTGTTTCTAGAGGGTTTGTTTGAGGAGACAATTCTGTAAGATAAATTAAGATTGCAAGGGACTATTGCCATGCGCTACTGGCTGGACTTCCAGTTGCACAACCAAACCTCTACAGATGATCCAGAATGCCTAGGCAAGAGTGATCTTCAATGAACCGAAGAGAGAACACGTCACTCCTCTCTTCATTATGTTACATTGGCTCCCTATAGTCGGTAGCATCGAATTCAAAGCTCTGCTCTCGGCCTAAAAGAACAACACTAGTTCGGCAGACACCCCCATATTTTCACGCGCTAATACAGACTTATGTACTCGGCAGATCACTATGCTCTGCAAACGAACAACGTCTTCTATGGCCATCCCAAAAGGGCAAAAATCTTTCTCACTTCTCTGGGCTTTGTTCCGCATTTGTGTAATGGTCTGACCGCTGCTACAAAACAGCAGATTCTGTGTCCATCTTTCAGAATCGGCTGAAAACACATCTCTTCCGTCAGAACCTGACCGATTAGTTCTGACTTCTATCTCTTTTCTACTCTTTCTATCTCTTTACAATTTTTCTTAAAAATATGCATGTGCATGCTTGTATAAATAAAAAATGTATACTCGCACAGTACACGGATATATTATGTAAACATAAACTTTTATTCTAGATGCGATTAATCGTGATGAATCATTTGGCAGCCATTCTTACATACTCAACAGAAAAACATGTTTCAATTCATTGTCTTACTGTTTTGCAGTGTTCAGCCTTTTTATGACCACATTAAATTCCGACAGCAACTCACAATTTACCCTTATGAAAATGAATCATAGTTCAACTATATAGTTACCATAGTTTATTCGTTTTAATGTAAATTCATAGTAGCCGCAAATCTATTATAGTTTTACAGAAATAATCCTGGAAGCTTTACACTACCATTAAAACTATGGTTAAACTAATGGTACTCAATCCACCAAAAAAACTGTCACTACAATCTTGCTATATCTAATTATAATACCATGTTTTTTTATACGATTTGTATCAGCATGTTACTGTAGATTCACTATTCATGACTAAATAGCAGTAAAGAATGTATTGGACCACGTTACATTAATACTACAACCACATGGAGACTCTAAGCAGAAGCCGTTCATCAAACTGAGAAATGAATTCATCTGTAAAAAAAACCTTCGTGCAACCGCATAAGCATTAGTCTGAAACTCATACAGTTTTTCAACATTCTTGTTTTGTATTCCAGCTATATTAGTAGACACATATAAAAGACTAAAATCATACTATAATCCCAGCATTGATTTAGTTTGTTTCTGAAAGAACCAGTTCTGAATAAAAACCGGTTCTTGATTTCCCCACCCTAGCATTACTGTCAAAGGATGATCAGGTTTATAGTAAAAAAAATAAACAAATAAAACTGGTTCTCTAGACGTCTGTTGAAACGTAGACACCAGCCACCATAATCATCAGACAGCGAGAACGGAAGGTAAAGAGGAACCAGTCGACTCCCAGGGGCCCCAGCTCGCAGCAATGGACAGCTGTAGACCCGAATTCTGTTTGCCCCAAATTCTGCTGATACGCCCCGAGCCCCCTCCCTTCAATGCCGTGGAAACACATCTGTTTATCTGTTAAAAGTGGGTGGGGGGAGCCATTAGACATTACGCTTCAAATGATGGGTAGAGAAAAGTACCAACGATTCAGCTGGATGTTAATATTTAACTTGTAACTCCAATATAGCGTCAAACATTAATTTGATGTTTTAATGGTACATTTACGGAGCAATTTCGGCAGACATCAAAGTAACGCGATATCAACGTTAGGTTGTTTACGCTCTCTGCTTGGTAACAACTCAAGATTTAATAAACACTGCTCAAAACTATTGAATGGCTGAAAGTGAATGATCCTGCACACTTCAGTCCAAACTCTTAATGTTTTTTCCAAGAATGAGATTTATAAACAATTACGAGCACAATATGTGTTATAAACATTCAGCAATGCCACACAAATTCACGTTAAATGAAACAAAATTTAGGCAACGCTTGTGTAGGTCATCCTTATGAGATTACATAAATGTTGAACTGGATACCCATTGTTACAGACATCGAGACTTCTGATGACACATGAGCTATAGAAACAGCAGCGCATCACACCTGCCAATCATCTCAAGAGGCAAACGACAATGGGGGGGCCGGAAACGAGTGAGGTCGATTGAAAGAAGGTAACCACGAAAACACGTTAGGAAGAGAACCCTATAGAGACGCCTGTTGAATCTACTCACTAATTTGAATGATGGGTTTGCATTGACAGCAGAAGGGACTCTGGTTTCTGTAATACTGAGAGAAACTGGTGGGGGGGGGTTGGGGTCACACCCTTCTAACCAAACCACACCCTATCACAAACACCTGCAGGGAATGTGGAATAGATTACGAAACCCAAACCCGAAACTTGAATGCTGACACGATTATTCAAATTTGTGATTAATTGCCACTCAAACTGAGAATTTCGAATGTATTAATAAAAGAAAGAGATTCACTTAATGTTTACTGCCATGTAAACCCATTAAATCACATTCAAACTTTTAGCAGACGAACAAAAAAAAGAACAAAAAAGTAACATTGGACATAATATCTCACTATAAGGGATCAAAAATAGGAAAAATGGGACCTAATCCATATCTATAGACGCGGACATGGGTCAAAGAAGAAAAAGGTTTAAGCATAAAAACAATAAGTGTAATACTGCTTTAAATTGTTGTTTTCCATTTGATTTAATTGCATTTTCGTTGTCGTTTTTCTGAGCAAAAAAGAAATAAATATAAATTTTCCCTGATTTTCAGAAGACTCCATTAAAATGTAATTCGGTGTAAAATTCTTGTCCGGTATATTTACAAAAAAGAAAATTGTGACATTAAAAGACTAACGACATATATCCCAAATTCTAATCCAATTACTTTATTTATTTGCCACTACCCTAGATTCTGCCCTATTGACAATATTGATTTTTTACTCATTTAAAGAACAAAAAAATGTAATATGCTACCTTATACTTTTTACATTTTAATATGTACAAGTCAGAATAAGCATGTTGTCCATAAATATTGTGTTAGACTGAATGACAATGTGACATTATTTCGACCAAATTCTGAAATTGTGTTCTACAAAAACTTAGTTGAAACCATAAAGTTAACATTTTACTTACTTTAATGTGCCTTCTATGGAGATAAAATCAATTATGTAATTTCTTTTGATGGGGACATCTTAAGGTCTTTGACCCACATACAGAACCTGAACTGGACAATAAAAGCAACCAACCAGAACACCTAAAAACCGTATAGCAACACACTAAAAACACTCAGAAGACCTTAACAACCACACTCCACTGCCCGGACATGGAGCCACAACCCCCAGCATCATGACAGTAGTGTTTGCCATGTAAAACTCAACATTTGTTCAAAAAATGTAAAAATCTAGTTAAATCAAACATTTAATTTAATTTATTTTGCATTTTATTTACATCAACGTCTGACCTTCTGTGAGCTATCGTTCTTGCTATCGAGGCCATTAGGCATTGGTTTCCTTTTGATGATTTGGTAAGAAAGCAAATTAGCTAGTTTGTTTACACCACCATGAAACATTTGATCATAAAAAAATCTGCTTAGACTCATGATTCAAAGAAACTTATATTTTAGTTCAAAAGAAAAATAACGTAAAAGTACTACAGTTAAAAACCTTTTAAATTGGTTGAATTTAAAAAACATTAAATACATAAACTTAAATTGAAAGTTGATTGTTCTGTTAAAAACTATATTTTATTTTATTGTAAAATATTGTAGAAATAAACAGATTTTGAAATGTATAATTTACTTTTACAGCCAAATATTGTTAAGTTAAAAATACAAGTCGTAGTAAAATTAACATTGAAAAACAGTAAACGATGAAGATGGACATTACAGGAAAAGTTTTACAAGATATCTACATACAGGACAGGATATTTGATCTGATTGGATGTTCTTCCCCATTATAAACTTCCCTATAAATCCCTGTGTGACTTCACTTAGGTGATATTTCACTTAAATAACCAAGGTTATTCTAATGTTTGTTAACGGTTAGGTATATTAGGGTGTATCATGTCACATTTAAGTATTTCGTCACATATATTTGCTACCCTCTTGGTGATTTGTTTTGTGTAGGGATTGTGCACAGTGTCTTTCACACAAGTATGAGCAACAATCTATGGAAAGTGATCTTGCAATGACCTTTGGTTTATCATGTGGCCATCCATTAAACCACCTGTATTAAAGGTGGTTATGTGTATGTTACAAGGTACAGATCAGAATTATATCATTCTGTACTGTGGATTGTTACGCAAGTCAACAGTATTACAGCAAATACAAGATTTTGTCATGAAACTATAGGGCTGTTATTGTAACACATAAATGTATATATTTAAGAACAAATATAAAATTGAATAAATGTTATTATAATATATTTATTACTATGTATGATGTATATATTTAGGAAATATTTGCATGTATGTATTTATATTTATATGTAATATATAACATTCATATATTATAATAACATTACATTACATTTATTCATTTTTGTTCTTAAATTTATACATGAATGTGTATTGTTTATGTGCGTGTTAATAAATATGCAAAGCACAGACAAAAATTATGAAAACACAAACTTTCATTCCTGATCCCATTAATCCTTAAACAGCCCTAGCGAATTGGAAAATATTGTTAAAATTGTAATAATGTTTTTGCTGTAATGTATAACATTTTGCTGCAGTATTTTTCCATTTTAAACGGCAAACCTATTTACAAGTTTCCCGTTTAAGTTTTCTGGCAACCACTGGCTTTTATACAATAAAACTATAGTTTTACACTACAATTATATACCAACTACAGATACTTCCTTACATTGAAAACCAACAAAAATCTGCCCATACATCAAGCTATTTATGTAACACAATTAACTTTAAATGTGAGACACTTCCTGTGAGAGACCGAGAGAAGAGCAGAAGGGAGGGTCTGTCTGCTCCGTATCACATTACGTTTGCTATTGTAACAGCTTCAGCTATAAGTCGCACCCGGAACCCCTCAAGCTTCCTGTTGCTCAAGGCCTGTCCAACTTCAAAAAAGGACGAATGCCCGACCTCCGACCCCCAGTCACGACCCTCCCCCTGTTATCTCACTATGGAGCAGTGTACACTTAAAAGCAATGTAAAGCATCAGTAACCAAATGAGAGTGCTCTTCTCTGTGGACGTGTACGGCCTAGCCCAAGCTCTCGAGTATTCCTTGTTTACATTCCTGTGTCTGGCTCAATGTCTACAACACACCGCCGGACATCAGCCATGCCTGGACAACATCCAGCAACAATCTACTCCACATAACAGCAATTGCTATCAACAGCAAATCATCTGTGCCATTAAAGCCATTTGAACCGCAGATGGAAGATGGGTCTGTCTGAAGCGAAAAAAAGACACATGATGTCACGTCTACATAAGATGGGAGCTTGTTTGTGCAGACTGTGGCGGCTTTAGCCACGGTCTACGTCATTTGATGACTCTGCGTTTTGAGACGGAAGTAAACGAAACAGCTGACAGATAATAGGCTGCTACGAAAACAAATCTGTGAATTAAGCAAATGAGCCACTGATATGTTTTACATAAGAAGCTCGGAAAGCTTTGCTTAAACAAAAGTGAACTCATGTTCACTCAATTGCTTGCATTTTAGATCACTGAAATGCAGAAAAAAATGTCTCGCAGTAATGTATGCGCTTTTGTCACGTGCATTAATATTACTCTTTTAAATTCAAATGCAATTTCTGGAGTTTATATCAAGTTTTGACAGAAAATGTCACATCCACAAAACTGAAATTGACCTCCGGCCGATCTCATGGCAGACATCTTTAAAACCCCGAAGCACCTGGAAGCATCACGAGGGAGATTTGCATGGAGACAAAAATCAATCGCATCAGGCTTTCTCTAAATCCAGCATTTGCCTACATTTCATTTGCAAAAGGATGTATCAGGCCCTACAAAACAGACTCAAATCACACCCAACGGAGTAAAACCACAAACTTGGGCGGCAACAGAAAAGTGGCACAAACACATTCTTATTGTGCACATGATAAGAACGTTTCATTTCTGATACCACTGTATCCATCTTAAACACACTTTACAGCAGGCGCAGATAGCTTTGGCCACGTAACGAATTAATATCTGCATAAACATAATCGAAAAAGGGACTTTGCATTTTTCTGGCTGTTTTCCATTTGTTTTGTCAGTGCCAGATGTCTTTGTCCTTGACGTGTCGTGCACTGCCAGGCGTCAGTACACTTGCAAATTGACCAAATCTTTTCATGACTTCATTTCTGAGAAGTGAATGAAACATTAGAGTGATAACCGGTCATTGTGAAAACAAATCTGTGAATTAAGCAAATGAGGGTACTAATGTGTTCTACATCATGGGGTCGGAAAACAATTTGTTAAACAAAGAACGGAACAACTGCGCCTACGAAGACAAAACTACACAAGCAAAAACTACATATAGAATTGAGAATTTTAAACAAAATTATAAATACCGTTCAAGAATATTTCATTTTATGGTGATACCGAATGTCATTATTGACATTATTAAATTAAAAAGTAAAAAATTAGGTACACAAAACTAAATTCGGAATGTTTTATGACACAAACCCAGCTACTTATAAAGAGTCCAATCATTATTTCAGCGCTGTACCTTTAATGGTCACTCCCCCTTCCCATTCCCCACCCCCTCCCCCTATCTGCTGTGTGCAAATCAATGTTTAATGTTAAAACCACTAAATGGCAACCGACTGTAGAGGGTGTGATGAATTTTTAAAGAGCTCTTTTCTTTACTGTCCATCTGGGCTCCATTTGCCCTGCTGCTCCCGTTTACATCAGAGACATCAAAGGACACTTCTGCTTTTCGTTTGCTTCGGGAACTTTATGTCCGAGGAAGGAGCGTGTAAGGTTTTACAGAGCTCTAAAAGCAGAAATACCTTTTCCCCTTCATATATGATCACGACATGAGGGTAAAATAGTGGTGCATATGGTGAGATGAATAAACAACTGAAGAACTGAAAGTCAGATCTCTAGTTAATAAAGAGATGTATGAAAAGGTTAGCAGTACTACCGTAAAAAACAAGTTTAAGTGCCACGAAATCGATCGGATAAGTATTGTTAGAGATTATACATTTTCTATGATGATAAAAGACTGAAGAGTTTACAAATAAACATTTTGCATGTTTAAATAGGTATTACGTTTTAATATAATAAACATCATGAAGCGCTTCAGATATAAACGGGGTTCAAAATGTTCTCCATTGCCTCAAAGCATATTCGGAGGTATGCAAACACTTAGGTGAGGACCGATATGTCCTGAACAACTGCAAATGACCGCTTACTCGTTCCATCAATGCACACAAAACCACCGAGACATTTCTCAAAATATTTCTTTTGTGTTCCAGTCATGTAACAGGTTCACCCAAAAATCAAATTTCTGTCACCCTCCAGATGTCCCAAATCTGTACAAATGTCCTTGTTCTGATGGACACGGAGAAAGATATTTGGAAGAAAACTTGTAAGCAAACAGATCTTGGCCACCATCCACTACCATATAAAAATGAGAATGGGAGACAAAAGCGCCCCAGAATGTTTCGCATTCTTCAAAATATCTTCTTTTGTGTTAAACAGCACAAAGTCATTTCTAACACTTTTTATGTCCTACTATGGTAGTCACAACTTCACTATGTCTGATCAGCAGTCACGGATCATGTGCGCCACGCACAGACAACTTCCTCTAATCTAGACGTTATATACACAGAATTTGTGGTTGGATTTTAATTCAAAGAAACAGTGTTACTGGACCACGAAACACTGCACACTTGACACATTGAGCAACACGGTAATGAAATCAGATACCATCCTTTGAAAATCCTGTCACAAGTGGACACAGCAGACGTGTTTGAGACACATGTTTGCGCGAAGTGTAAACAGGACCCTAACTGTAGAATGTTAACAGTTGCCAGCAAGCGGCTTGCCAGGTTTGTACAGAGCCTTCAGTATATATGCTGTGTACATTTATCTGCATTATCCAGAAGCTTTCAACGTGACGCATCTAGAACCGATCAAACCGTCTCTACACTTTTTTATCATGTACAGAGCATTGCAAAAATGAAACGGTTTAGGAAATACTAAAACAAATGGCTGTATATTAAAAGAGCAACAAAACAATCCACAAAAGGTCTGATTTCACTCTACAGTTAGTTAACAGGAAGAGGAAGTTACATCAAACCACTGGGTACATAAACACACATATATACCGCTATACAGGGATGTCAAATAGCCTACAGAGTAGTGATGTACTGAGTGCATTTAAAGTACTGCATTAAAATGTATGCTGTACAGACTATGCCAGAAATGTAGATTTGCACACATTCATTTACTTTTCTGAGTGTTTACTTCAAGTTTTTACCATAGTATCAAATATTCAAGCACTGTTGTTTAGTTCAATTGCATCTTTCACCCTTTCTTTTTCTTTTAAGTAGGGCTGTCAGATGATTCAACGCGAAGAAACGCATCCAGAACAAAGATTTGTGTTTACATAATAAGATATGTCTGTGTAATTTGCATATTCAATTTATATTTAAAATGCAAAAAAAACGAACATGTATTTACACGGGAGTAATAAATGAAATCTAAAAATGATTTGACGTTTATATGTCATTTTAATTACCAGGTACGTGTAGTTTTTTGTGTTTATAAATACAAAATGTCTTGGCATGGTACACAAACATATATTATGTAAATGCAATCTTTTATTCTGTATGCGATTCATTCAGATTAATCGTTTGACAGCTCTTCACTAAAACACTGAATGTTGACTCGTATTAAAGGAAACTTGAAAACATTTAATATCCACTCAAATAATGTTGGTATCGTGACGAATCTATCTAGACCTGACCCCTGGATAATCGCAGACACCAGGAATAAAGACGGGATATTTGCATATAGGTACAAAACCCAGCCGACTCTCAAGATTCATTTGACTAACCTCATTTTCAAAAGACTGCATTTAGTCCGTCATAAAGAAAAAGGCAAATCAAATCATCCCGGTGAATTCAATCCAAATACTTGGCAGCCAACGGACAACGGAAATAATCCTTTCCTTAATCCATTTCCTTACTGTGCAAATGATTACAGTGTGTCATCTTTGATACTAGGAAATAAATCTGTTTCTTTATTCAGTTTAGCTTTATGGCAGCCACAGATAGCTGTGAGACATTTGGCAGCGTGCCTTGATACACGATTAATTAATACAGCCATTAAACACAAGATAAACATTCAGTTTGATTTCAGTCCATTTTCTCAAACCACATGGAAAACGGCCAGAATACTATCAGGTTTAACCATACAGGCGAGAGTTTACTTTGTGTGACTTTTTAACAGAGATATGAGTTTTATTTGTGAAAGTAGGTCAGACTTTGGAACCGCTCCAGCCGTGACGCTCTATAAAGACTTTGGCGTTATTTTTCTGCCAGGGTGCAGATTATCACTTTCCCTCAGGCACATTCCTCAGCGCCCCCACCCACCTGCCCGAAATAAACCAGAGGGGCTTAACCCTTTCCACCGTTGTGCTCGTACTCTCCACGATACTCAAGTTTCTGAACAAACAAGTGTGATGTTGCAACAAGTAAATAAAGCGATGCATCAAAACGAACGGGTGTAGTTTTGGCGTTCTTATTGTCAAGGGAGGGGTGGGGGGGGTAAAGTATACATTATACAACCATTTCAATGCTTCTTCATGATTGCGCAATATTATCTCGACTGCATGTCTTGATTATGTTACCGCCCGCAACACTCTGGCGACAGCTTGATATGAAGATACAGCTTCAAACTGAACATGCAAGCCCCTACTACACTTTTGTTAACCAACAGTCGAGAACACCTGCAAACGCCTCCCACGACTTCACTGAACGTGACCCTGATCATTGTTCTCAAGTACAAATTGTCCAGATCAAACATGATTACAAATATTAACATAGTTAGACATTCAAACACAAAGCCTTTGATTGGGCTTCTTTCTCCATAAATGAAATTTCTATATGAGAAAGTATTCACCAGATGTTGTTCAAAATCAGTTTAATAAAGAGAAGATATTGTAAATAAAGTATTCTTGGGAGGTGGAGCTTTAAAGCTCAGTTAAAAGTGTCGAAACACAAATTGCATACAGGTTAAACAAATAATGCGGGCTTCAATATCACTGACTCGCTCAAAAAGTAAATATGTTTGTTAGTTGTGATCTTTAATAAGTTTGTCTTTAAAAGTTAATAAAGGTAATACGTTTGTTACTTGTGATGGCAATGTATAAAGACACTGTGCAAACTTAAGTCATATCAACAATTTTGCTCATGATGAACATTACAGATATACACAGACAGGAACATTTACTTTACTTTTGTACATAATTGACATTATTAAAGGGAAAACTCCTGTTGGGATCAGATTATTAACTAATAAAACTCTATAAATGTTTAAAAACCTAAATTTTCTCAACTACATGATAGAGCAACCAATGCATTCTTCTATTGTTTTATTTCTTTCGTGTTGCACAGAAAGACAGATCTGTTTGAAACGGATTAAATTTAACACACTAAAAAACAACTGTTATTGTCTGATTTACTTAAATAACAAGTTAATACAACACAATCTTCTAAATTTTATTACTTCGATTCGCAAAGGCTCTTTCATAACACTTAATGGTGTTTCACTTTGATGGTATGTTGTAAAGCCTGGTGCTATGATCAGCTTTCTTTTGGAAAGATTTAATTTCGGATTAAAATAAGACTATAATTATAAAAAAAAAATCAACAGCTTTTAAAATAAATGTAAAAACCATGTTCAATGAATTAACTAGGACAAATATACGAAAAGTACTTTGAAAATGTGTTAAAGGTGCAATTCGGATTTTTTTGAACATAACATAACATGAACATGAAGTACCTAATATGGAAAAAAGGAAACATAAGTTTATGTAGGTTTAAGGAAACTGAAGTACGGAGTTTCAAACAGTAATTTGGAAACGGAAGCAAATGTTACAGACTGCAGCTTTAAACGCACTAAAGTAAAATAATTTGACATCATCCTTCTACATTGTGTTGAACAAACTAAAGTGATTAGATATTAACGAAAAACAAATTTATTAACGATGAACTCAATCCTGAGCAATAACTTTCAGTTATTCATTTAACTAAGCTAATATTTAAAATATCGTTTTTTGTTAGAAATGCACCTACAAAATATTATGCTAAGAAATAAATATCTTACTGCACAAGAGGCACCATTATGAAATAGCTTAAATAGTTTCAGGTTGTGTGGTTCATTTTACCGCAGGCAAAAATCTAGAGTTAGCAGAGTATGGAGATGACTGACACGAGTCGTCGTCATGACACCTGCTTCAAAGCCAGAGTCCTCATTGGCTCGTATTGATGATCAATCTCAAGTAAAAAGACACACAAGGGAACATTCCTTCACTGTACAAATGTGTCAAATCACTATATATGCCGTACAGAATTCTCTATTATCTAGCATTTCCCTTCAGGCATTGTACAGAAATAACTAGTTATTATGCCTTTAACCCACTACATTTGAAGTCACAAGTATGTGACATCACAACAAGCCCAAGCCTGCACTTTCGAGGGCTAATCTATTGCCATTTGAAAGATCATGAAGGCTTGGAATGTGACCGTTCATATACGTTTCAGGTTTAAAAAAATTGTCTCGTCTAACGTTAAATAAGACCAAAAATCAACACCAGAATGTTGTTTAACCTCGGGACACGAGTAGGGCTGTCAAACGATTATTTGTGACTAATTGTAAGCAACTCGCATTAGTATATATATATATTAGTACATATATATATATATGTATATATATTTTCTTTTATTTATATATAATTTATATTTCATATAAATAGTTCATATAATAATGTTATTTATATAATAATAATAATATAAAATATATATTTTTTAAACGATACATGCATGTATGTGCATTTATATATACGGAGTAAATCCATCTTTTTTTTTTTAACAAAAACTTTTATTTTGCATACGATTAGTCGTGAATAATCGTTTGACAGCCCTAGACCCATTACATTTTTGCTCTGCAGTCGAGCTGAAAATCCTACTAGAAAGTCACAGTACAGCAACTTGGTGACATCCAACAAATAAATGGCTGTCCAGATTGCATCTTAACATAAATGCTTGACACTTTATCATGTTGCATCTGTTAGGAACATGATGTTACTTACAGAGCTTAGAGACATGAGGGTCAGCTTTACGCAATGTGGTACATCAATTATTTCTAGGGTTCTGCTTTCATAACCTTTAAGTCTCAGTCAGTCTAAGTTCTGCACGCTGATCTCTCTATTAAAAATAATCGTCAATAATGGTTTCCTTCAATTATAACATGGGTATGTTTATTTTTCAAAAAGCTACAGCACTCTTCAGGTGCTGCATACAGAATCTACCTTTAAATAATCTAACATCATGATGACAGTTGACATTACCACCTATGAGAGGCTACAACTACCCAGAATGCCTACCTGTCTGAACTGCTCCTCATAGGTCCAGTCTGCGTGGTCCTGCCCATGGAGCGGCCCATGGGACGAATGAGCGGAGTGAGCCAAAGCACGCGCTTCGCTTTCAGAGCCGGGCCTGGCCTTCAGCATCTGGGGGTGTATATGGCGTTGGGGTAACAGGAGGATGCCTCTGCCAGGTGTGATGACCTCACGACCCTGTGGCTGACCTTCATCGCCCAGATCGTCGTCGTAGTCTTCTTCCATCTCACCCTCAAAATCATCTTCGTCCCATTTTTGTTTTCTGAAAAACAGAAGGTGTAAGGTTACTAAGAGGACAATGATAATTGAGAGGCAGTTAGGAATTCTTTGTTTAACCCATTTGCATGTGACCACCCACTTACATTTGCTCCTCCTCCTCAGAGCCCATCATATTATTGTATTGCTCCTCTTCATCATCATCTTCATCATCCTCTCCTCCGCTGCTGCGATCGGACATGGGGCTTTCGGCCCGTTGAAGCCCAGCCGCTACTGCACGCATGGCCGCTAAGGCTGCTATCTGAGCTTGCTCCGCTTCGGAGGCGGGGTTTCTTTTCAGCTCCTCCCCTGAAGAGGCAGGGGACTGCCCCGCCTGCTCCATCAGTAGTTTAGCTCTCTGCTGTCTGTGCAGGTTCTCCATCACTGCCTGCAGCTTCATTGTCTTGGAAACAGGATTCGCTAGGATTTGGTTCCCTTCACTTCCCCCCCAAGACAGGCAGGACCACTTTTGACAAACTTGATCCAGAGGGGCGGGCTTTATCGGAGCAGGAGCAAGGCTTGGTCTTTCACTCTACTGACAACACCAGACACCAGAGGGGGAGGACGACCCCCACACAGGGTCTACCTGACAGAGAGAGAAAAATATTTGAGATCACACGACTCGATAACAGGAAATTCACTCAGAATCTATAAGCAATGAAATTCCAACTAGCTGCACTGAGGATTCAGAGAAGATTCGAAAACAACACACTCAAACTTCTAAGTTAAAGCAAAATGCATTAAAATGAATTATATATATATTGAGTTAACATATATGTAACATATACATACATATGTTAACTCAATTAACAGGTTAATTAACTTTATTTATCATGCATTTGTGATCATGCTTTTT
Source organism: Triplophysa dalaica (assembly GCF_015846415.1). Lineage (NCBI taxonomy): Eukaryota > Metazoa > Chordata > Actinopteri > Cypriniformes > Nemacheilidae > Triplophysa > Triplophysa dalaica. Next base: position 14,500,661 of record NC_079562.1, read on the forward strand.
TAATATATCACCAAGCCCTATAATGTTTTAGTGGCATAATAACAACTGTTACAGACTTTAGACCAATAAGCCTTCTTAAGGTTGATTACAATGTTTTAAAACTGTGATAATGTTTCATAGAAATTGCAATCTTAATGTTTAAAAAATAGCTTTTGAGATCACAAAGTATAACTCAAAGCCAATCAAATATAAATGAGATATTTACCTAACTACTGGCCCGAAAAAAACAACAACTTGTTGATCGGAAAATAAAAGGCAGACTAGATTGAATTTGATTGTAGCTGTACTTTCAGGATAGTAATTTTCAATGAACTTAAAACTTAAGAAGTGTCAAACTAAAACACAGCACATAATCCACAATCATAATCTGTCTATGAATAATAAAGCAGTCTTGTGATCTGTCTCCTTTCATTTGCGTTTTATTATCTACCATCAATCAACCTCATTGTAATCGCTGCACCTGTAAACACAGCCAGCATGACAATGTCTACACGGCAAGAGACGCGCTTCAGCGATTACAATAGGAGGTTTCGAGTCTCGTCACGTCATGTTTCCTCCGGTTAAGAGTGCTGCATGTTGCACTACAACACACTCTTGATTTAAAAAAAAATTTAACACAGGATTTTGACAGACTTGTGGCGCTGGTGACGTCATCACATGATATCTGCTTTTGCTCTACTCTATGATCCCCCATTACGTCATATCTATCTACATCATTAAAGGGATACTTCACTCAAAAATGAAAATTCTGTCATTTACTCACCTTCGAGATGTTCAAATGTGTACAAATGTCTTTGTTCTGATGAACACAGAGAAAGATATTTGGAAGAATGATTATAACCAAACAGATCTCAACACCCATTGACTCCCATAGTAGGAAAATTACTTTATAATGTTTTTGTTCTTTTGAACACAAAAGACGACATTTTGAAGAATTCTCAACTCAACTTTATTTATATAGCGCTTTTTACAATTTTCATTGTTATAAAGCAGCTGAATGAATGTAGGACAACAGTTCTGGGGCACTTTTGACTGCCATTGTTTTATTCCTACTATAGGAGTCAATGGCTGTTGAGATTTGTCTGGTTATAAGAATTATTCCATATATATCTTTCTCCATGTTCATCAGAACAAATAATATTTTTACACATTTAGGAAAAACTCGAAGGTGAGTAAATGAAAACATTTTTGGGTGAAGTATCCCTTTAAGTCCTGTGCCTTTAAATCAGCTAATAAAACATTTCGTCACTCAGCATGATGCGTGCAGACAATGAGACTGAAGGGAGTTTATGGGTTAACCCTCCTATATGGAGGGCAATACGACGATGGTGAAGTCTGAGCAAACACAGAGGAGATAAAGGGAACTAAGGGTCTAATTCCACACTGATAATGAGCCTCACACCGTCCAACATCCAGATTCATCACAGGGGTCCAAAAAATACACACATTTACACCGCACGTTCAATCAAACCAGCCAACAAAAAGATTCGTAATATCTATTATTCACTCACAGCCGGCTTAAACCTGATCCATCACAATCGAGGTGTAGGGAAGAATGAATAATGATTTTTCTTTTGACATGTGACAGAGCGAGAAAAAAAATCCCATTGCACATTGCTGCACAGATTAACACAGGCTTCATCCTATACTCAACATACGTTACCACCTATTGAAACTGAGATGTTCTGGTCTGGTGACATATTTCCTTCTAGCTTCGAGAGGTCATGAGTTCTTAAAACATCAGATGTGCAACCTGCCATTTCGGATTTCATTGATTGCAACAAACACCTTGTTTGGAAATATCAAATCACCAGCATGTCAAAGACTCTCTGGCACCTATTAATAACACTAATCAAACTGGTTACATTTTAACTGTCAATTTAAATAATGTAACCAAGACATCTTTTCAAACAATAGCTTATTGTAGAGTTTTGATTGGTTGAAACTCAGGTTATAAACATCTCAAGAAACCGTTTCCAAGGTGAAAATCTCAAGTAGGGACCCTGGATGAGTCTCAAAATCAATACATTTATTACTATATATATTTACATATTAAATAATCTGTTTGCGCTGACAACCTACATTTCAAAATGAGAATAAAATAATAGTTTTCCTGCTTTGATGATCAGCAAAGACCTAATAATTAATCAACAATCGGTGGAAAACCACTAGATACACCTATACATTCAGGGTGTGCGATATTGGCAAAAAAAGATATCTAGATATTTTCTGGGATTTCCCGGTAACGATAAGGAGGCGATATTTTGCATCCTTCAGTCTTATGATGTACTAGCTCAATCTTACAAGTGACCAGGATGTTCATTGTTGATATTATTATAAGCAGAGAATCCTGTCATCATTCACTCATTCGCATGTCAACCTTTGTGCACAATACTTGTGCAGAACTTTAAAGAAGATATTTGGTTCGAGCCGATTGTGGTTATAGTGCTTCGACAAATGGCGCTGTTGCGCTCCGGGCAACCCAAGTTTGAGTACCGGCTTGTGGTCCTTTCCCGATCCAACACCCACTTCTTTCCTGTCCTCTTATTGTAACTGTACTTTAAACCAAGGAAAAAAACTCAAAAGTCTTAATACTTGAAAAACGGTGTTAACCAAACAACACCGAACTCCACTGACTTCCATTGTATGGACACAAAACCATTGCATTTATAAAAATATCTTCTGTGTTTGACAGAAGAGTCATATATAGGTTTTCAACCACACAAGCTTAAATAAACGATATTCGAATGAAATATATTTGAATAAACAGAAACGATGATATTTTGAATAAACTGTCCCTTTAAGGAGAACTGTGCAGCAAACAAGCAAGAAGCACACTGGAATAGAAAATTAGCCTACCAAAAGAATCTAAAATATAAGCATCACACACTAGTTTTAAGTTGGATGTAAACATTTATCGAATGTTTTTTCATAGAAGTTTTCTAGCTTACAGATGACTTAGATATCGGTCTTTCACATTTTTTTGTAAATCAAATTGTGAAAGTTTTTGTTTGGTTTGAGGAATACAAGATGACGCAGGAGATCTTGATGTGAATCGCAACCTGCGTTTCAAAGAACTCAAGGAAAGCTTTCGGGGAAGACGAGCCAACTGCGTGACATCATCATATCTGTGCAGTTCCCATGACGATGGCGTGTATGAGGGTGTACGCGTGGGCCTCCACATACATGATGTTTCCTTCCTCACAGCAGCAAGAGAAAAAAAAAAATTCACACGAAATGATATGCAATTCGAGCTGATCTCCTATTGTCTTGAGGACATGGAGTGCTATTGAGCAGAACTGACTCAATGATGTTGAACAGATGCTTAATTCTATCTAATAGTAAAAGTTAACTGAAATATTAAGATTCCATGGAAGACCCCCATAAACTGAAGCCTATGAATAAAAGCAATAGATTGATGTAAGATTTACTATAGTGAAGTAAACAGCTTGAGACCTTCACTTCTAAGAACAGGATGTGATGTCACAGGCCTTATATCTCCAGCTTCGAAGGCAGCGATAGGATGCAAGCAAACCGCTTGGTTTATTTCACATTGTAAAGGCAAAGTATTGAACAACACTAGCGGTAGAAGTCTTAAAGACGTGTCACAAACCAGCTTTCATTCTGCTGCTGCGGGGGATCGAGGGTGTGTTTGGTATTCTGGAGAGTGAGAGTAACACTAGAGCTATTGAAGCCGTGAACAGCAGAACGTTTCTTTATTCAAGAATCAACCGTCGTTCTGGGTTAAATGGCCCGATTCAGCATAAATCTGATAACAAAAATTCTGAATAATTACTTTTACTTGACAGATCTCATTACTTGACAGATTACTTTATTCAGAAAGTTTCCGACCGTGTCTTGAATCTTCAATTTTACAACCAAATAAATATTCAGCAAAACAGCACGGTTTTGGAATAAAAAAATAATATGCTATTTAAGACAAAAATGAATCTGACTTTCCCAAAACCATGTTTGGAAATACTAGATTTTTAGTTTGCTGAATTTGGTTAATTTTGTCTTGATGGAAACAGAAGGTCAAATTGCATCACACTAGAAGTGGAAATCATTGCATTATGGGATACGTCAGCCAGTGCAGGATGCTCTATTGCAGTGGTTCTCAACTCTGGCCCGCGAGATCCATTTTCCGTCAGAGTTTATCACCATCTTCTAGACGACCAAAGAAATTTGCATACAATAGTTTATCTCCTGGGGCCACTCTTCAACTGGCTCGGCTCGGTACAGCTCATTTCACTTCTGTTCAGTTTGCTTTTCCACAGCAGTTTAGTAGCGCTTCAAAGCCACTAGATACACCTATACATACAGGGTGTGCCATATTGGCAAAAAGAGATATCTAGATATTTTCTGGGATTTCCCAAACAACACCGAACTCCAATGACTTCCATTGTATGGACACATATGGGTTTTTTAGCCTTATTGGATTTAGTCATTGTTATATAAAAACCACCATAAAGGGTTAAATGTCTGTCACCACCAAAAAGCCTAAAAAATGTCATCGCTCCGGTCTACGGCTGCATTTTGAATGTTCCAGAATCTTCATGTGAATGCTGTTATTGTTCTTTAACTCCATAAAAAAAAAACATGCCAACCACTTTCAGCCTTATCTTCAAAACATCAAGCCCCTCATTGTTCACTTAAACTGAAGTCCAACCAAAACCTTGTAGAATTCAAATGTTGTCCCACCACAAGTGCTAAACTGATGAAAAAAATGAAAATAAAAACTGCCCAAACAAGTTGGTCCATAGTTTCTTCTAGAACATGGATCCGGCTAGTATGCCATGAATTGTGTTACTACCTTTGAAGAATTTAGTCCTTGCAGTCGTTGACAGTTGTCTAAATGACGGTCCAACAAAAGATGCTGCATGATCGATGTTGTAATTCAGCAATCAGGTTTGCTTATTTTGTTAGCTTGTAGCTATCATGGCAAACTGCCAACATGTCATTATAGCTTGCGTAACAGCAGGATGGTTTGTTAACCAAATCAGGCAATGGCCAACCACGGATCTGTGGCTCCAGGCCACGGCTTCCGATAGTGCGAGCTTTTTAAAGGCTGTTATCCCAAATAAAAAGAAAGGAAAGAAGGGAGCGCATCAGCTGGCCAGGATTCCCACGTGGCACGCCCCCAAAGAGTGAAATCATCGCATTTTTGGCAGGTGCTTGAGGTGAACGGCAGCGAGCCCCAGGAATGATTTAATATGTGGCTTTTGGCAAAGGCGCAGCTGAACCAGTGCCAAGCAACCTCTTCCCAACCCTCAGCGTGCTTTTCTGTCAGCACTGAACTCCAGCTTTATATAGACACATCCTAAAGACGATTGAATGAAAATAATGCCATTTTGCCACATTGCGATCAAATTGAATCGGTTTTAAATGGAGTCCATTGTTTGTTTGGACGTGATGGCATGCCAAGCATGTTTAATGCACTAAAATAAACGTTTGACGTTTTGTTTTCTCATGGATTCCTTGCATTTTCTTGTAATTTTGGTTTCTCTTTCACTGACGTACAGCGTTGTACTGAAACAGCCATACTCTGATGTATTCCTATAGATATTCATCTGATCACAGAGCTGTTCCATGCTTAAAATGTGACACTGGATATCTGATCCCGCTCCACTTTACCTAGTTACAAGCCGAGCTCAAACCTGTTTGGCCTGATCCGAGTTTGCCAACCTGAAAACGTGCAGAGATGATGACTGATATCTTCTCTTCCTTCAGATCACGACAGGTGTGACAGGATGCAGGGCCTCATGTCTCAATGTTCCTCGACTTATCAGTTTAGAGCCCACGCACACAACATATCTTACGCTTCTTACAATTTCATGCATCTGCAGTACACGCAAACAGTCATGGCACCATTTATCATGCATGATCTCGGTGGCACAAATGTAACATAAATGCCAAACTATTATCCTTATGGCTTCAACATGTCATTGATCAAACAAATATATAGGTTCCAACGTGTATCAAGTTGGTCGGCATGCTCAAGCAAACAAGGCAATGTTTTGATAGCACCACAGAGCCACACGGTTTGCATTTTCTGGAAAATCAACCCATGAATGACTTACAAATTGTCTTTGCATAATATGCACGGAAAAGAGAACAGAACGGACTTCAGAGTAAATTAAACATTTCACTTTTAAGTGGATCAAAGGGGTTGACCTGGTTTTCAATGCTTGAAACTGATACCGATAACTATAGAAACGGGGTGTGGCTAATGGCTTATATAATGCTATATAATACGTGATAAAGTATTATAAACCATACTTACGATTTGGCCTGCCTGACTCACATTAAGGCTCTTGAAACTTGGTGTTGCTCTGGCCAATTAAAAAATTAATTTAGCTGATAAGAGTACATCTTTAAAAGATGCTCCCATCGACTCTTTCTTCTCAGACAGCTTACTGGTCTCCGTGTTAGTAAGCACTTTTTGGAACTTGTGTATAAATTGTTGTAAGTGTTCTAATCTTTACTCTTTCTGTCTAGTACGAGCATCTAAATTGCAAACTCAAGAACAAACTTTCCAGAATTGTGTTCTCGGCAAATAAAATAATTGGCAGGCCTCAGAATCAATTAACACAGCTTTATGTAGAAAGGACAGAGATTCTCTTTTCAGACAGTTTGAGCTTTTGAAGTCAGATAGACGTTATAGAGTTCCTTTAGAAAATAAAAATGTGTTTAAAAGGTCTTTCATCCCCAATGCAATTATAATCATTAATTCTGCAACTTTCTCACCATGAAGGGCTTAAGGTTTGAACAGTATCCTCTATGTTTTGTGTGTACATGACTAGTTATTGTGATTTTATTTAGTACGTTGTTATTATTAATTTTGTTGTGTTTGTGAGCCAAAGACAAAACACAATGTTTCAATATCCTGTCGACAACATTTTGACATTATTTAAACCATACAGATCTCCACTATTAAAACTATCTCTTCCGCTTCAGCGTCTGTTACGACTTTATCAAATCTAAACTTATTCACGGCATGCAAATGTGTGTACACGCCGTCTGGTAGCGCTCACAGCTGTCTCTAGAGTAGCTACAGTTAGAGTTGGTTACATTTGCTAATGTAGAAGCAGTTAAAACAGAACCACATTATTAGACATGCAAACATGCCATTCGACTGCATTGTCAACATTTCCTGAATGCAACAACTGAGTTTGAACAGTATCGCCTCTTGTTGATACTGGCCCGGTTGGGTAGTCATTGTTCAGGCATCAATTTGGATCCACAAGATCTGCACATTCTCTCTCTCTCTCTCGCTCGCTCGCTCACTCACTCTCACTCGTTCTCTCTCTCTCAATCTCGCTCACTCACTCACTCACTCACTCTCCAAAGGGCATTTTAAAATGAGGCTCCATAACCAAACAAGATTTTTAATTGTGCCAAAACGCACATGATGACATCAGACAAACAAGCAACAGTGTTTTCTATTCAAAGCAGACTCTAAAATGGGAGGCTAATTGACCGTTTTAGGTTTTCACATGGTTCATTTAAAAAACCATCCATGAAACCAATGTACAAATGGCTTTTTCTGTCATTTTGAAGCACCCAGATAATGGCAAACATCTAATCTGTGGATCAAACTGGCACATTTATAAAGCTAACATGTAGTGACTGGAGTAAAGATTTATATATGCTAAAGTAAAGCATGCATTGTAAATATGCGTTTGTTTTTACCTTCGTTCATTGGCCTGTGAGAGACCCACAAGTTTGTGTGGTAACTTGGGGTCATTTAATCAAATACTTTTCTCCAGCTGTTGCTGCAAATATAGCAGCTGTTCTCAAGTCAGGACTGTCTCAAACCACGTGTGATCTACACATGCGGAGCTACAAACAAATCTGATCTTCGGTTCAAATGAAAAAAAAATCTTCCCATAGACTGAATAAACTGTTCTCTCCTGGTTTCAAGAGACTGAAGGGAACACAATCAATTCGGTCTTAACCTACATTTGAAACGGGCATTTTAAAGAGGTTTGCTTCACCCCTGGGACCCTCGGATCTATAGGGACCTAATGCTTTCAGAGGTGGCCATGATATAAAACACACGGAAAGCTCGCGATCGGCACACAGAGATAATGCAAAGTCATTTCGATAATGTCTGTGAATTGTCATTATTATTGTAATTAGTAAAGATTGTGTTCAGAAATCCGAATTATAGCGTTTAAACGGGCAACCCTAAATGTAAATACCTAGAAACGTAAATCGATACACAACATCCACACGATCACAGATAACCGACTTACATAATAAAAAGAACTAACAACTGCCAACTAACTAACATCTTACCTTTCGAAACCACATCCAAGAAAAAGTTGCTCCACTCAAGACAGTCTTTGGGATTTTCACGCTATCATTTGCACGCAAGTCGCGCGTCTGCTGGCAGTTTGTTCGCCGCCGCGCGTCTAGTGCGCTGCGTTTATCCTGCTGTCTGTTACAACACACTGTAACCACCACAAACCAACTCTACAAAAACATCGTTTCACGCCATTAAAACAACTTAAAACGGGAAATAGCCCCACTTGTTAACCTCACGAAGCGTCACAGCGCTTGTGTTCCCATCACAAACAGAAAAGTGTTGCGCGAGAAGAGAGAGAGAGAGAGAGGAGAGAGAGAGAGGGAGAGACAGGGAGGAAAAAAGCTCACTTCACTTACCAGCTCAACTTCCGTTCAGTGTTTTTTCCTGGGAAGCGGAAGGCGCATTCCCGATTTCCCCGTGAAAACAACACGCGCTGTGTCAGCGTTTGATTTAAAGGCAGGGATCTATCAAAGTGTACATTAACTCGTGACGCGCGTGTCGCTTCCTCATTTGATTTCGATATAGAGGTTAATTTGGCTGTAACATCATATGTGTCTAATCTGAGGCGGTGCCCGCGGTCGTCGAGTTAAGCTATTGGTTGACAAACAGCAATCAGATGCAAATTCCAAACCTCTGAATCAATGGGGCTGCCTTCCCCCACTCTATAGGAAACATCCACAAATGACTCGACGCTAATGAGAGGTGAAAGGTCCCCGTGTTTAAATGACCCGAACAGCGAATTCTCGCGCTGGGCCCTAAATTTTCTTTACATTGATCGTGCTGCTCACTTGAATCTGGTACAGAAACTCGACTTTTTAAAACCCTCGTCCGCGCGCGCTATACGTACGCACGCTATATGGTGGAATGTATACATTGAGCGACGTTCCCTGGCGTAAGCCCTTCCCTTTTATCTCACGCACTAATGCCTAACTCACGCAGACATATATACAGAGCTGTATATCCTTGATAATCATTGATAAACACGCAGCAGGGTTGACAAAAACAGATTATTAACGGATTTAGGTGATGTATTGTAAGACGTTTAGGCGACATTGTAAGCACGTAAAGCTTACGTTGATGTTTCGGCAGTTCTAAAATATTTATAAACACTCAACAGCCATTAGTGTGTTTTTTATGCGTCACAGGAAAGTTTACGTGGACTGAAGATACAGTTCGGATGAAATACCCATCCCTTTCCATGTACCGTGTATATTTTTAAGAGATTAATTAGGTCTATATGATATGATAAAGCATTCGACAAATGTCATTTGGATCAAGTGCAGGCCCTTTCTGAGAACTGATATTGCGAGCGTTCAGGTTAAAGTGCAGACATCTCTGTGCGGGGTTTGGTTGCCACATACTGGACAGAGGCGGTATTGCATGGACGGACGTACGCATTACAGAGGCTTGAAGTGCATATACGTTTACATTTGGTCATTTAGCTGACGCTTATATCCAAAGCGACGTACAAAGGAGGTAAACGATGGACGCAATTGGAACAACATAAGCAGAAAGCATAAGCGCAGTAAAACTGGTCTCATTTAGCCAAAAATAAAAAAAAAAAATGATAGAAAAAGTAGTAAAGAGATATAAATCAGAACTAATCGGACAGGTGCTGACGGAAGAGATGTGTTTTCAACCGATTCTTATTAGGTAAATATTTTGACACTTACCTGTCACACCACACCTCAAACGTATGAATGGCACTTCATTAGAAAACATTCCAAGTTTGATATTATGTAATGTATTAATACATTTTAGGTGTGCCTTAAGTGCACCCATGTCTTAAGGGCTACTATATGCATTATTAAAAGAAGTGAAAGTGTTAAGATCATGATCGGTGAAATGAGAAGTGCACTTAATAATTCATATTTTATTGTTTGTTTTTATTGTTTTGTAAATCGTGGTTAGTGTTTGTAATATTCAGAATAAAAGAATAATGTTATAGGACCAAAAAATTACCATGGTGTTGCCGTGTACTCTGACACCATCATAATACTTCTTTAAATGGTTTAAAGAGTTCACAAGGCAATTGGTCATTACATTAATTACAACAATTAAAACTGTTTTAACAAATCAAGGTCACTATAGTGGACAACCATTCAAAAAGTTGTTTTTTTGCATGCAGTCCCAGACAGCAATATTGAATCAATGATAAAAAGGGTTCTTTTGTCAATGTTAATTTCATTGAATCAATATCACTTTTGCACCCGCAATTACTTTAACTGTCCATGTGCGTTAAAACATATGTTGTTGCAAAGATATTCAAGATCCAGTGGGATCAGAAAATGATAGTTATTTAATCACTATGAAGTACTTTGAATTACTTTTGAGTGTGATATATTATTAATATGTGAATGCGGAGTTATGACACAGCTTTAAGAGATTCAAGCAGTGTTATGGACAACTAACAGAATAAAGGATTTTCACAAAACTGTTACATGTCTGAATCAGTTAGACATGAAGAATCTGTGTATGAATCTCAACAATTGTGACAATAAACAAAAGCAACCTGCAATGCATGATGAGAAACATCATAACTCATTCATGACTCCCGGCATGCATTGCAGGTGATTTGTTTATCTGAACTAGTTTGATGATTGGCACCATTGTTGAGGTTTTTATGATGAGTGTTGATGTCTGACTTTAATGATTGTGAATCAGAATTCAACATGAGACATGAATGAACCAAACCCCGATATTTTTTAAAGAAGATTAAATTTACAACTGACTGACTCTTATCATAAAAGGAAAACTGTTCCAACTTCAGCGTTTCAAAACATCTCTTTCTCAATAAATGTACAAGACTGTTCTTATTAAAACACTACTGTGAGCATTGATAGTGGTAAGAGTTGCCTTAAAAACCGCCCAGAGTCAAGAGCTTAACTAAAGCAAGCTCTGAATCACAATAACGACGATTTGTTAAAATGTAAACATTATTTCAACATTAATTGCGGCTGCAAAAGTGATATTGATTCAATGGTTCCTTGCAATCTGGGGGGGTTTGATGGTAGTTGCACATCAACAACTGCAGCAGACGAATCCCATGTGTTTCAGTCTTCAAAAGGGTTTAAAAATCCAATGCATAATATCCTGGCAACACACCGTGACCATAAGATCATACAAATGATTTATAATATTGAGAAATATTCAGAGTAGCTATGAGACATAAAGCATGACAGTGTTGGCTTGTTAGTTTGGCTCCTGGGTGGAGGCCACACATGACCCAAACAGGAAGTATGATATTTTTCCAAAGGCCTTGTGGCTAAATATGTCTGAATGGATTCCCAGCAGAGAAGGTACAGCTGAACCATCAAGAGCATCATATAAGATGTTTGCTCAATAAGCTGATATATTTGAGGGTAAAATGAATAAATCAAAATGTCAGTGGATGAATTTTTTTTAATATTAAATAATATAAAGTAAGTTATGGTAACGAAAATGTGTAACTGAAGGTAAAAGTTTCAAATTGTATTCAATTTGAGTTCGATTTACTTGAATACTTTAAAATAAGCACACGTTTTGCTACAACTAAAATGTGTTTATCAAAAGAATAAATAATTATAAAACTTTAAATGTACAACATGTACTGTTAAATATACAGTCTAAAGTCTTAAAACTGTTCATATTTGTATGCTAAATGCCGACACATGAAGACCAGTCAAGTTATAACAAGCATTAAGTTATTTATTTTTTTGTTTAAGCGCACATGAATGCTCAATTGCATTCAATCCATACTATCACCACACAACAACTATGACATTCATTTTAAGCACATCCTATTATTTGTTTTTGGTACAGATATTTTCCGTGAACAAAAATGAAGTGTTCATCAGTGTGTATATTCATGTTCTGAATAAATACTATTAAACTTAATAACTGGCACACAATTTTTTTGTAAAAAGCCCACTTCTCCCCAGAAATGCAACACTCACTACTACGACTAATATTTGTTTTCTTAACTACTGTAAAGGTTCACGTCCACATTCATGAAGCTTGATGCATGTGAATAAATTTACACATACACTTTGGTTATAAACACCAATGCAACAGCTGCTCAAGTGTTTTTAGGACTATGATGGTATAAAATATTTTTCCTACACAGTACGTAAACCATAACAGCCTTGAGGCAAAGGCTCGGCATATTAATCACAAAAATGAATAGACAAAATGGTATATGCAAATAGGCAGAGTTGTAAGTGCATGTTTGTAAATTGAAAATAACTGCCTGAGGGGCAAAAACAGAAGAGCTGTTTTCACTACAAGTTCTAGAGTAAAAGAGCTGTAGTGTAGACGGGAAACATCGTAAAACCGGTTGCAGTATGTCTGTTGAATTACTAAACCTGTTTGCAGGTATAAACAAATATAATTTGCATAAAATTGATGTGTGTGCATATGTTAATGATGTTCCCTTGAGTTGTACATTTATTTCATGCTGAGGCCCCAAACATCAAAAGAATTCATTATCAAATTATATTCTCAATCGTTTTTTTACAATGACGCCACACCACTGAAGTATCAGATCATTTAGGGCAGTGTTGGCCTGCTCACCGGGAGACTGCATTCATTCATTTATTTATTTAGAAATTAGATGTTATTTATTAGAATGAACTTACTCGTTGTATAAATACCATGCACTGTGCTGTGTTTTAACTTTTCTGTTTTTCTTGTTTGCCCCTGTAAAGCTGCTTTGAAACAATACACATTGTGAAAAGCGCTATATAAATAAACTTGAATTGAATTGAATTGAATTTATAAATACAAGTGTACTAATAAGTGCTCCAAAAGATCAGAAAACGCACTGAAAAGGGGATGACTGAGTACATATCTCTAGTCAGTCTCTCCTACAGAAGACCTCCAAGCCAGATCTTATGATCTTGATGTTGCTTCAGAGTTTACGCTGGCCAGGTGATGGGCAGTGGTGCTGGTTCTAGCTGGATCAACAGCACCGGTGTAGGTCTTGGCCAGGATTTAAGGCGGTTTAGTTCAGTTTCTCCAGGTAGGCAGACAGCAAAGGTTCAGGAGGGAGAAAAGCTTCCTGCTTGTTCAGCACCTTTGTTTGCCGAGCTCCATTAAAACCAGAGCCTGAAGATAAAAACACTCGTTTAGGCTTATAGTCTATTTGAAACATTCTCTACATGTCAATCAGGTTTGTTGATGTTTTTGGTGGACGGGGTCTGGGACAAACAGGGCGTGGTGTAAATACATAAATAAAGGATAAATACATACAGTATAAAATCTAATTCTTTCATTAAATCAACAAGAAAATGTATTGACAAGTTGTTTTTGCTTTCAATCTGAATATGTTAATCTGTTTATGTTAATCTAAATGTAAAAATATCTAAACGAGTAATACTAACAATATTTACATTCACACCATATAAGCATTTAAACTTTACAGTTTCTCACTTCTGCCAACACAAATCAAAGATTTTACCAAGTAAGTATGAAACTACAGTGATGACGTTTTTCTGAGAAATAAATGTAAGATTTATAATGTTTTAAACTGAAATAAGACATCCCTGATCCCAACCTCGAAGTGTGCAGCATTCACATGTTGAAATGCATATCAACACAATAAAATAATAAAATAAATAATAAATAAACACCATAAAAATATTCCATGCCTAAACATCGTTTCACTTCAAATGATATAATGTGATTTCACTCACTGGCAGAGGTCAGATCCATATACTGACAGACAGCATGAAGCAGCAGTCGCTCATAACTGTAAGAAACACAAATAAATACATTAGATTACAAAAACATGGTCGTCTATTGGCAAATTTTATCGCTTTTGAACATTCATGTCCTTTTTAGTATCCGTAATTTTGACAAACAGGCTCATAAAAGAACTGTCATAATCTGTTATTACCAGTCACTATGGTGCAAGTTGTCGTTACGTGGTTATAAGCATGTTCGTGACGTCATCACGCTGTACTTGTGTTTAATCTCGGAACTTGCTGTATTTTAATACAACTGAATGCCCAATAAAGCCGTTGTTGTTTGAATTAATTTATATATTGAACGTTTCTGTTGTCAGACATAAAATAATAACTACAAAATAAAATAATAATTAAATGTTTATATTCATGTCTAGTCAGTAACAATGACAGGTGCTTGGAAATGGTGTTTTGTACTCACTCACAAGTAAAATGCGGTTTGATCATGAATGTGCAGCTTCTGCCGCTCACTGAACAGTGAAGATACCAAGAGAGACATATTTCCACTCATTGAAAGCTAAGATTTATCCAAAAAGACGCTAGTCGCTTTTCTGAAAGAAAAGTATGCGTGTACGTGTAGCACAGGGTCTGTGACAGATGCATCTGCAACGCGAGTCTCTGCTGACCGCGTACGTTTTCCAAAACGAACTAGGCATTGTAAGTAAGCTAATGAATGGGAAACACATGTCCCTTTGTTCACGGCCGGGGTAGTACCTAAGATCACACTCTAATGAAGTTAAATGACAAACGGGGAGTTGTCCTTATTGTAATCCATCAAAATGACAGATGGCCTTCAGATTTTTCCGTCACTGGTAAAACAAGTCTGTCAATGACGGAAAATTCTTGGTTAACCCGACCTCTGGCATGTACTGTAGTTAGTGGTGGTGTGAATAATTGCATGGTGGTGAGAGATGAATTGAATGCTTTAGGTTTGTGCACCTGCTTCCGAGTTTGGTTATGTAAATTGAGTGTGGATGTGCCATGAAGAATGCTAGCAGATCAGACTCCAGACTCTCCAACACCCCCTTTAACAGAGCAGATGGATGAGCAGACATCAGACAGAGCAGAGGAATTATTGTGACGGTGTACGTGCATTACTTGTCAATAGCAACGGATAAAGATTGAGATAAAATGACAAAAAATTACCATGGGAATATGTCTGCGTCGCAGCGTCGTGCGCAACCTTCGATCAATCCTCTGGAAACATTCCTGAGCGCTGAAGGCAGGATTTACTGCTCGGAGGAAAAACAGAATAACCACCACATAAAGTGTCAAGTTCAATCACGAATACTTTATAAAAACAGCACTGAAATATTCACAATGTGTAATTCTGTGATAATAAAAACCATTTTGAAGGCTGATATCTTAGAGGGGATTAATGTTGCTGTGCTTTCACCAAGTACCCCAACCTCAGCTTCGGATAAACCAATGACGTGAGTTTGGTGCGGGACTACCCACTTGTCCATCAATAGGCTTGCTTGTAATGTCCTAACAGTAGTTGAGAGTAGGCAGCTATAGTCATCGAATATAAAACCAACAAAAGAAATTCTTATCGGACCAGCTAATTTTTTTGATTGACTGTCCCTCTTTGTAAAGATGTGAATGTGAGTTTTGATGATTAAATAATGTCAGACCCTCTCTTTGGTCTTTATGGCTCTTGGGGGAGTGGGTCCTCTGCGCCTCTTCTTCGAGCAGAGCCAACAGTCTCTCTTGCTCCTCACCAGAACGATTCATAAAATCACTCCAGTACTAAGAGACATGAGAGAGGAAGATTTGAAAATGACAAAGTACGCTTCACTGAGAGCAGATAATGGAACCTGTTTTACCTCAACATAGTTTCCATTGGTGCAGGCTTCAGTGAAGATGGTGGGTGAGGCTGTCTCACATCCTTCACCATCTTCTAGAGAGCACTCGTCTTGGTCCAAAAGATTGTCCAGAAAACGAGCTAGGCAGACATGTGGTTTTACAAACTCAATATATTTTACTAAACCCTTGTTGATAGTCTAAACCTCAAAAAAATGTCAGTCTATGAAAAAAATCATATTTAAAAAAGAGATGTGATTTTAGCATTTGGGGTTGAAGTAATTTTTCTTTTAATATATCGTAAAAAAAAATTAATATGCCTGACAAGATTGTTACACTGAATCATGTCTTCTTTAAATCATGGAAAAAATATGATATATATTTTTTGCTCCAAAAAACAAAAAGGCAATTAAATTCAACAGAAAACTTTTCATTTTTTTAACAACAATTTAAAGTAGTATTACACTTATTGTTTTTATGCTTAAATCCTTTTCCGTCTTGGACCCATGTATATATAAAAAATATTTACACATATATAGATGGTTTCATAGGAAACAACATAAACAAACCACATGCGGCCACAGTTAACATTCGGTAGATCCCCGCAAAGCAATAACTAAACAATAACTGTTAAGTAGTTTTAATTGAATTCAGTACAATTATCATTCAATAAAATATTAATTACAATTAATATAAATTAAATAATTATATTATAACCAAACACAGACCGGAAGTTAACTTCGGGCCAGCCTCTGATGAAACCGCCTATATATACATTTATATTTAAATATAATTTACATTGTTCATAAATATAAATAACACATTTTTTATTATATAAACATATACACCACATACATGTTTTATATAAACACAAACATTTGAGGGTACTGTTTAAGAATACTCACTGTTTTCCAGTCGTCTCAGACTCTTTCTGCCCTTAGCTCTCGGGGTGAGATCAGAGTTACGGATGGCCTGATTTATGAAGAACTGCTTCTTTTTGGCAGGAGAAGCACGTTTTGCAGGAGAACTGGGTAGAGATGAGCAGCGTCGTTCGATCAGGCTGAAAAAAAAAACAAGTACGGGGTTTGTCCTATATAATAAACTGCGCTGTCAAAGGATTTTTTACAAAGTCACAGAAATTCAGTTTTGTGATAAGTTCAAGGACAACTCTGAGTGGGTTACATCAGCCTGTCAAATACTGGACTTCACTTACTGAACTTGGCTACTGTACATGTATTCCAATGAATAACACACCTAGCACATGCACAAGTCAAATGTTATATATAAAAAATATTAAATTAGGTTTTTAAGTGAAAAACGTGGTGTAGAGATAGCTAGCCGTAAAACTGAACATTTCTTTGTCCGTTTTGTGTCTGTTTATGTGACACAACTGCTCTCAACCAATATTTTGCATTACCAGAGCCCGCAATTGCAGGGCCCTATTTTTTGTGTGACAGCGCCACCTACCCGACCAGAGTTCGGAGAACGGCAGTCCCCAAGGACCCTAGTTTTTGAGGACGAAAAAAGTCTACAAGACAGTATTTTCACCCAATTCTAACAACTTAAGAGTTTTTGAAAGGTCTATTGAACCCAAATACTACTTAATTTCTTTCAATTAAACCATATTGCGAAAAGCTTAATATGAAGTAATTATTGTGAGTGTGATTTACTAGCATAATATTAGAACACATCAAGTAAAATAAACACTAAATCATGGTACAGCTTTTTCAGTCACTAGATTAACCACATTTCAAGTAAAGAGTGAAGACACAGGGATGACACGAGGTTGATTTAAGATTGTGTATATTTTATAAAATAACAAATTAACAGTTGAACACACACAAAAAATAGTTTACATGAACATTCATGCACCACTTCATTAATGACCAACTTCACCAACTTCAATAACGACGTTTTCATTGACTCCTAAGAGAGATAAAAGCGTAGAGAAAGAGAATGAAGTGAATGAAATGATGAACATTCAGTTGAACATGATCAACTCTTTAATTTTAAATGTCATATTTAAAAGATCATAATAACCATGTAAATGACCAATTTATTGATTAATCTTTTGTCATACTATTGACTGCACTGAGCTCAGTCCTTCATATAGACTACACAGTACATGACAAAATCTAGCACGTGGTATTTTAACAGTCAATTATTATGATGCCAATTGTAACAATCAATATTATAATAATAATGTCAAAATGAAGAGATGTGACGTTTGACAAATAAAACTTTAAGATTAATTGAAATGACTTAAATGGAAAAACAATGAGTATAATTGACAATGTTTCACAGAAGTGCTACATATTGTGCTGGCTAGGACTACGATTTATAATAATCATCCCATAGTCACAAAATCAACATTAGCAGTCGTGCAGGCTTACTTAAACGAATTGACTTGCAACTCGTTTTACGGTTTTAGAAGCTCATATTGTGGCTATATAGTGCATTCAAGACTATTTAGCAACTATATTAACTTTGTAATTCATTTTTTCTCAATTATTTTTAATGTTAAACGGAAAAAAGGTTTCACATTTGATACTCACCCTCTACTGCCGTCCATACTTCAGAAAAACACCTCGTCGCTGTTGCTCAAGACCTAGGGTCCTAGAAATGTGGTCCTGAAAGTGCAGCCTCCGGGGTGCAGGCAGATGCTACTAATCTCAACTGAGACCAATTTATGAGCATCTATTTATAGTTCATGCTTGATGCTTTAAGAGGAAATAGGTCACAGCTTTGATTTACTAAATATATACAGATCTAATCTAAACGCCTTCAAGTTTCACTATCGATTGTATTTCTGCCTATTGTTTATCAGGAAGCAGGTGCCTTTGGTCAAGACCCGAACATAAAATGACCTACATATAAGACAAAATATACCATTTATTTTAAACAAGCATGATTGCTATTATTTTTTTATAATTGATGTCCTTATTTAATTACGATATAGAGGATTTATTCTAAACTAGCATGATTGCTATTATATTTTAATAAATGATTATCAGACACGATAGGATTTACGTTAGCTACGGAACAAACCGTAGTATTTAACGTTAACGTTACGTGTCATTAATAATCATTACGCCGGTGGGGTAGTATTAACCAAACAGCACTATTATGAGTTTATTTATGAAAAACAGTGAACGCCAAAACATATACTGAGAGGCAAATCAGACGTGTTAACAATAACAACTGACGTGTCTGCGCTGAAAGAGCAAACGGTTGGCTAACGGCTAATTCACAAGCTAAAAAAATACACTTACATTACATCCTGCTCGTCACAGTTATTGCTATCTAACACAACCATCGCAGAGTCTTCACACACAAAAGCACGACAAAAACAAACAGAAGAGACTGAGGAAAAGAAAGGTCCAAAAGAGTCGACTCGACGTTAGCCGAAGTGGCTAGTAGCTAGTAGAGCTAAAAGAAGTGGGCGGGGCCTGAGAAACAACCTACAGGCGTGCAACCCTTTCAGCCAATCAGCAGCTTACAAACAGGTCATCTCGACATAAACTATACCTCATTTGTATCATATAAAATAATATATAACAATGTATTATAAATTCACACTTTATGATGCAGTTACAGCGTATACACACGAAACTCTTGCACAGTGTATTTATTAATACATATATTTTAAACATTTCTCAACATATGAACATCCAACCATGCACATAAGGAAGGCTGCAAAACTTCAGTTTACTAATATTATCTTTAATAAATACTACCTTCAAAGTAGGCTAGTTTGAAGTATTGTAACAATCATTGAAGTGCTTTGAGAACTTTAAACTAAAGTGCAACCAAAAGAAGACTAGTACAAAAACAAATAAATAAACACAAATGTTGACCACATGAAGGCAGTTTGTGAGTGTGATGCCTGCTCCACACCATGCATTTGACCTTACGGTACATATAGAAATATAGCTTTTACTGAACGTCATGTAACATGTCCAGCAAAAACTATGTCCAAATGATTTGCCCAGACTAAATACTAAATAAAAATGCACATCATGACAATAAGTGCTTATTCAGAAATATGACATTTGTTTAGCCAACTTCAAGTTTCAGAATAGAAAATATATAATTAATAAAAAAGCAGAATTGAATGCCTGAATGATCATTTTGATTACAGCTATAGACTGATATAATGGCAAATATTTGGCCATTTTTAACTAATTCCAATAACCCAGTATAGTATACCAGTGTATACGCGTGACATAATGTCATACATTCTTGTCATTATAATTTCTTTTAGCAAACACATCGTATAAGTTTAAATAATTCATAATTCGCATAAAGCTTTTTGTACAATCGGCCAATAAAACTCTCATATCTGTTAACCAATAACTGAATGATTTGAATGATTGCTTTTAAAGTAACATTTGGTTCAGATAACTGAGAGAGAAAAGGCACCAAACATGGAATAACCACAATGCAGCTCAGATCTCAGATCTGTCTTCACATTTTGCTGTCCTTTGTTTTGCTTTTGACGACAAACAATGCTGATGGGTCTTTAGACGTCTGTTGTCCAGCGGGCTTTGATCCGTTCGCGGCCTCGCCAACAGGTTCCATCTGAATCTGCTGCTTCTGCTTTCTGGAGACAGATGGACTGTTTGATCTGTTTTTTCTGGTCTTTGAGCCGGCCGGCCGAGTCTCGGGTGTTAGTCTCAAGTGAGCAGCCTGATCTGTGGAGGACGATGTGGGTGAGAGCGGCCTGTTGGGTTTCTCTAATCTGAGATGAGTGGGTCGCTGAGGTCTGCTGGGTTGAGCTGCCGCACATCCGCCGTTTACCGTGACCTCCCTGAGCTGATCGTCATCCGTCTGCTCTTTAGCAAAGTTAACAAACACCTGCAAGGTAGAAAAGTCCCTTTTACTTCACAGTGATGACGTTCAAGGGAAGCCATCCCAGGACTGACAATTTGAGATCAATAGCATGAAGTTGATACAGATCCTTTTTATCCAGCACACATTATACATCATCATTATAAACTCACCTGATCCAGTGTAGTCTGTGACACGGAGTATTCAGCTATTCCCAACTCCCCATAGGTATTTGACAGAACCTCAAAGACACGAGCCAGTGAACAGGACTGTGACAGTAGCTGATACTGAAGAACATTCTGATGACTCTCCTTCAGCTGTATCCCAGGGAAAGAGTTCTTGATGTAGGCGTCCACTGGACAAGGTTCTTTAGCCGGAGCGGACAAGCGGAGGATAATAGTGTAACCGTCTCCAAACCTGGCAGAAGAACAGGAATAACAAAAAAGACCTGTTAAGACTTTATTTACTGAGGGCAAACTGAGATGCACAGGAGTATTTAGTCAGATTTAATCAACATAAATGAGATGATGGTTGTGTTAAAAAAACTTGTTCTTTGCAGACAGAACCACTGAGACCTTTCTCAAAATATCTTCTTTTGTGTTGAAAGAGTCATGTACAGGTTTTATAAAACGCGACATTTATAAATGATGTTTATTTCTGAACTATCCCTTTTACACATTTTTACACAAAACCGAATGAAAAATGCTTTAAATATAGTATGCAGTATATGAAGAGTTTGGTTAAAAAAAAAGAATTAAAAAAAAAATCAAAAATCATTTTATCATGTTTTATTGTGCAAGTTAGCTGTATTTTATGTTATTATGGCTTAAATCAAATCAAAACAAACCAAATATTAATTGGAATGCACAAAAAAAAAAGTCTCATTTGGGAACCAAACTTTTCATATATAATGTAGTTCTGACCTGTACATACAGGTCGGTTTATAGCAAATGTATAGCAGTGTGTAGTGTTTTATTATAAAAAGCTGTTACCTGTTCTTCAGGTGCTGAACTGAGCCCAGACACTGGAATCTGCCGTTCACCATGATGGCCATTCGGGTACACAGAGCCTCACATTCCTCCATACTGTACAGAAAGAAAAATCATTCAAGAATCTTCATGAGAAATTAACCACACAACTATTCATTTGCATTTATTTGAGTTCTGACCCATGCTCTCTTTGGTGGAAAGAACTTATCTGAAGCTAATGGGATAATTGGTAAAATGCCTAAAAAATACATTTTTTTTTTGTTCATAAACATGATGAAGTTGTAACGAGGAAGGCGGGACGAGAGCCGTGAAGGAATGACACGGGGCCAGTGCAAGAGTGATAATGAGTGTCAGCGGCGCGTTGCACCGGTCCGGCATCTCTCAAGGAGGAGATTGGAAGCATAAAAGGAGGAGTGACAGGAGTGTACGACGAGAGAGGACCAGGCCTGTACACAGTTGTGTTGAGTTTTATTTATGTTTGGTTGGCCGGCAATCGACCGTGAGGTTGCTGTCGGCCCTTTACTTTTCGTTTTGTATTGTTTGCTTATTTTATAAAAATGGTTAAATGCTCGCCGGTTCCCGCCTCCTTCCTTCCCTACTTTGAACAGTATTACAAAGTTCTTTATGAAAGCCTCTCAGGCTAGCCTACATCAGTTTGTGATAGTTCGCCTTCAAAATATTTTTTTTTCTCATTACTTGCACGCCCTTGTCATTTCAACACAAAAGAAGATATTTTGAAAAATGTTTGTAACAGAAAACCGTTGGTCCCCATTGACTTGCATTGTTTTGTGTCCATACAATAGAAGTCA